>NW_027556098.1:412198564-412226516 GCF_003287225.1 Phascolarctos cinereus
ATCCTGCTTCTAACACTCATTAACTTTGTGACCTTGGACAACTCCCTACCTCCTGGAACTGGTTTTCTTTATCTGTAAAAGGAGTTGACATCTGGCCTCTGAGATCCCTTTCAGCTCTAAATCTTATCCTATAATCCTATATCTGAAACCTTTGAGGGAAGGAGAGGAGTAAGAGGGGAACCCTTCATTTCCTCTTCCCTAGACTGTTCCCTTCTCCTGTATAGGATGTAAATGAGGTTCCTTCAGAAAGGAGCGTCCTATGGGGGGGACCTAAAGCAGCCAGTGTAAGGCATAGGGCCATGTTTCCTGCTCAGACTGGGAGTCCTTGGAAGGGAAGGCCAAGCCTTCACCCTTTTGCAGGGAGATTCCTGCTAGGGGACCCTAGCCACCTTGGGGTTCACACCCCTACTTCTGGCCCAGCTCGATGTGGGAGAGAGCTTGGTGCCCCGACCTTGCCTCAGGGGCCTGCTTGGTGCCTCCCCACTTGCCATCCACCCCCACCTCCAAAACAGAACTCAGCCTCAGTTGCTCGTTAAATAGAAACATATTTATTTTATCATCATACATTCCTTATTATATGAGCAGCCACTGCAAGAAGACATTTAGAGGGAAGAGAGATGGAGATGGGCAGAGCAAGGCACAGCCTCCATTACTTCTATGGGACCTACCCTAACTCCGGAGCAGCCCTGGCTCCCAGCTCTGCCACTGGCTTGCTGTGTGACCTAGGGAGAAGTCCCTTTCCTCACTCTTGAGCCTCAGTTCTCCCGTCTCTAAATGAGGGAATAAAACTCCATGATCTGATGTATCTTCCCACCATGATAGTCCATGCACTTAGTGTAGTGCTGGCACTAGTAGGTGCTTAATAAATGTTTATTGATTGATTATTGATCTAGGTTCTAAATTCCTTTTCATCTTCACTTTCTATGTTTTGAGGTGCCTCCCAGCACTGACCTTCTCTGTTCTGAGGTTCCTCCCAATTCTGACATTTGGTGTTCTAAAAGTTCTCCCAGTTCTGATGGTCCATGTTCTAAAGGCCCTTCCAGCTCCAATATTCCACTTTCCTAGAGTTCTTCCAGCTATGACATCTGTTCTGAGGACTCTCCCAGCTCTGACATCCCTTACTCTATGACCTGGTTTGAAACCCAGGGACAGAATCCATCCTTGGGGTCAGAATCTTTCTCAGCAGCAGATGTTGGGGAAAGGGAGAAGACATAGGCTTCCAGGTGGGACAGCAGCATCACAGGCAGGTTGTAGAATCCAGGTGTGCTCAGGGCTGGGCACGAGGCCGAGCTGGGGCCGAGGGCAGTGGCTGGGCAGGCAGGCAAGATCAGGCCTAGTGAGTTCGGCAAGAGGGAGGGGGAGGCTCAGACAGAAAGGTGGCCAAGGGATAGGAATGTCAGCAGAAAAAGCTCGTCCCTGGGAAGGGCAGGAGCCCCTTTCCTCACTCTGCTCCAGGCCCCGAGGACACAGCCAATAACTCATAATGAGCTGCTGCACCCTGGAGAGCCCTCACATCTAAGAGGGCAGCCACATGCTTCCTCTTGGGAGACATGAGGGGATATCATGAGGTCTCAGAATCCTCACCATCCAACCCAGGTCCAGAACAATCATTCTATCCAGATATGGGGCTTGGAACTCTCCCAAAGGCAGTCTAGAACCCAGAGACTCGTATCCAGACCATCATTCTTTCTCCAATGTTTGGGGGTTTTACACCCCCAGCTTAATTCTCACCCTAGTTCAATCCCAGAGCCCCTCCCTTAACACACCTAGAGCCAATATTTCCCCAAGTTCTGCAGGCTAGAGCCCATCAAATTCTGTAGTCCTCACCAGCCCAAAAGTCAACTATAGAAACCCCAAACAGATCGACAACCCTAGGCATGATGACAACACAGTTCTGGGAGCTTTATTCACATAGCCAGCTCCAGAATCAGCCTCCCCCTCAACCAAGTTAGTCCTGGAATTCTTATCTCTAGAGCCCAGAAGCCAGAGCTAGAACCCCAGCTCTGAAACCCACCAGAATAGGCCCGTGTAATACATCTCCTCATACTCCAGCAGGGGCTGTCGGTGCAGCTCCAGCACCAGGGCCTAGACACATATCAGAGTGAGTACTAAGGGGAGACAGAGTGATGTGGATCAGGGGAGAGAGATTATCAGGGCAGAAGCAAGGAGAAAGATGGGGGGGGAAATTGGAGGGGCACAGAGGGGGATAGAGATGAGAAAAAATGATGGGACTTTACAGGGAAAGAGATGGGGAGATAGAAGGACAAAGGAGATGGGGAAAATGAGAACAGGAAGAGATGTAAGGGGAGAGATTCAGTGACAGACATGGGAGAGATATAAGGGAGATAGAGAGGGGAGAGATATTTCAGAGACAGAAAAGGGCATGAGAGAGAGGAAATGTTGGGGGAGAGGGTGGGGAGGGGAAGGGAGAAGGAGAAGAAGAAGAAAAAGAAAAAGAAGAAGGAGAAGAGGAGGAGGAAAAGAGGAGGAGAGGAGCGCAGAAAGGCAGAGTGAGAGAAGAGGAAGAAGAAGAAGAAGACGAGGAGGAGGGAGGAGGAAGAAGAGGAGGAGTAGTAAGAGGAGAGGAGAAAGAGGAGGGAGAGAGATGGGGGAGGGAGGGAGGGAGAGAGGGAGAGGGAGAGGAGAGAGGAGAGGAGAGAGAGAGAGAGAGAGAGAGAGAGAGAGAGAGAGAGAGAGAGAGAGAGAGAGAGAGAGAGGATAGATTTGGGGGGTGATTGAGCTATACTAGACACAGAGACCCAATTTTGTAAGAAGAGGAGAAGGGAGGAAGGGCAAAGGCACCAGGAGACAGGGGTGATCCTTTGCCTCTTCAATTTTCTGCCTTTCTCCCTGTCTATTTTCCAACTATCCCCTCCCTCCCACCTGTGGACATGTCCATTCATACCTGGTAAGTCTGGTCATGCATTCTTCTGAGGGCCAAGGCCTGAGCTCCCAGGGTCCCTACAATGTCATCCAGAGCCTCAGAGCTGGTCAGCTACTTCTGACACATCACTTTGGAGAAATGGGGCTGGAATTGTCCAGAGAAAGTTGAGATCAGAGTTAATCTGACTCAGAGCTCCCTTAAGGTCCCACCCAGGCCACTGAACCCATAGGTAGAAGGACCAGGAATTCTGCCCCTTTCCAGCCTCAATGGGGGGGATCCCAGAGCCCATCACTGTCTTCATGAGTGTGGGAGGGGTTGAGCACACACATGTAGCCAAAGCTGAAACTCACCTAATTCATGCCCACCCATTCCACATGGAGTCACAGACTTAGGCACAAAAGCACCTACAATGTCACACCCATCCTGGAGCAGCAGGCCCAGCCACAGCCACAGGCCTCCACACTCCTGAGTATAGCAGTCAATAGGCAATGGTAGCCTGTGGGAGCTTATGCCGAGACCCAGGTTCATGTTCCCCCTCCCCAAGCTGGGCCCTCTGTGTCAACATCGATCTCCTCCCTCCATTCTGCTCCTTCCCCTTTCTTTCCTCTCTTCCTTTGTCTTAGTCCAGTCTCTGGCTCAGCTAGATCTCGGCGTGATCCTGATGTAACCATTGTCACAACCCTCAGGTCCCCATTTTCTAGTCAGTTTGGGAGGGGTCCAGAGGCTTCCTGACACTGACCTACAGTTCTTGAAAGAGCAGGTCAGCATGGAGACGATGACAGAGGCGGGTGACACGGTCAAGAGCATTTGCAGCTGCCTCCCAAGCAGGCTCGCTCTCTGAGGGCCCCAGCGGGGACAGAGGGTCAGCTAGGGAGTTGTGGGGGAGAGGCCGGGGCTCATCACCAGCTGGCCTTGGGTCCCAGCCGGCTCCCTGCACGTATTGGGTGGGCAGGCAGGCAGGAAGGAAGGGAAGTGTACCTCTCCACATTTGGAGGAGGGGTTTCTGTGTCTTTGGAGGGTCTCTCCGTATGTCAGTGGTGGGCAGAGGGCATGGCTTTGGTCTCTGTGAGTGGTCTCTTCATATCTCTGATGGGAGGGTGTCTCTGTCCTTGGAGGAATCTCTCTATGTTTGTGTACTCTTTCTAGTGAGTTTCTTTGTCTCTGGAGTTCTCTTTGTGTGTCTGAGGGTCACTCTGTCTCTGGAGAGCTTACTCTCATAGTGTAGGGAGGTGTCTCTTTTGAAGTCTGTGTCCCTGAGGAGGATGTCTCTCTGTCTCTGGGAAGGATTTTTTTCTTGAGGCCACAATGTGGTCCCTTTCCATGTCTCCAGAGGGAAGTGTAGAGGGGCCCTTTCTGTGGCCCTTTCTGAGGAGATAGAGTTGGGGACAGGAAGGAAAGGACCTCAGAACATCTGGGATAGGGACAGACTCCCCGAAGAAAGAATGGGCCAACTCCCCATGGGGAGAACATTAGGTCATGCTGGGGCCCTTCTCCCCATCCTCTCTAGGGTCTGGCTTACCGAAGAGGGGGGCCACTGCTCACCAAGGTAATTGTCCAGCTGATATAACTGTCACACAGTAGCTCTTGGACGCTTGGGTTCTCATGGAAGCACTCTACCCGCTGCTGGAAGGTGGAAGGTCAAGAGATGGAAGGAGAAGCTCAGGTCTGGTGTCTCCTTTGCAGCCCACCTCTCAAGTTCTGAACTCACCTCCTCCAGGAAGCCCTCCAGGTTTCACTCTCCCTCCTGTTTTATCATTCTCTCACCTCTTATCACTTTCTCACCTCCCACTCACTTCTCCACCCTCAGGCAATCTGATTTCCATCTTCACCACCTGATTGAAAGTGCTCTCTTCTGGGCCACTAGGAATTTCTCTATTGCTAAATCCAATGAACTTTCCTCACTCTTCCTGCATCTCTGTGCTGCTTTGGACCCAGCCTATCATCCTCTCCCCTTAATACTGTCTCCTCTAGGTTTTCAGGATGCACTTCTCCTGCCTGCTCCTCCTTCCACCTGATAATAACTTGGCTGATCCTGCTTCCCGCCTTCCCTGCTCTCCCTAGCTAAGTGCCCCCCAGATAATAACCTTGTTGCAAGGGCTCAGTGATCATCCCACATCCCAGATGACTCCCATATGTGGCCCACATTTGTCTGCCAAGCTCCAGGCTCACATCACCACTGTCTACTGGACATTTCCATCTGGATGTCCCATAGCTGAGAATCCTAATAGAAGCCACAATCTTTCCTCTCCAACCTACCCCTCCTCCTAAACCTCCCATTTCTACAATCTGTGCCTCCATCTTTCCTGTTCGAAGTTTATAGTCTCAGAGTCCTCATGGGCTCTTCGCTGTCCCATATCCAACTTCTTCCCAAGTCTTGTTGATTCATTGTATCCTGAGCACCTGTCCCCTTCACTCTACTCACCAGCCTCATTCAAACTCCCGACCCTTCTCTTCAGTACTATTGCCCTGGTCTCCAAATTGGTCTCCCCTTGACAACCTGAAGAGGTCTAGGGGTTTTGGGGTGGTGGGACCCCAAGACCGTGGTACCGGGCCCTGCTGAATGAATTCAACTCAAATCTTCTTCAGCCAGAGGAAAAGTTTATTAGTGATAAATCACAGAGGCCTGGTGACGCCCATAAGGACAGGCGGGCATGAGAAAGGCTCAGCCTTTGGGGCAGGAGAGATTCTCAGCTGGGTGACGCCCGTAAAGACGAGCGGGCATGAGAGGTTCTCAGCCTTTTGAGCATGAGATTCTCAGCATCTGAATGAGGGCCAAGGTGGATCTTAAATACTAAAGTGACTTTGGGTGGCCAGAGAAGGGGGTTGGGAAAAGGGTCTAGGTAAGAATTCTAATTGGGGAGGTCAGAGAGATTGAATAGACAATGGGAATCCATAATGGAGGGAACAGGAAGGCAGAAGTTTGAAAGGCATCTGCACAAAATCAAGGTGGGGCTAGGACTTTCAAAAGGAGATAAAGGAAGGCCTTTCTGGGGCCTATAGACAAAAGGGAGCCTAAGGCTTTCAAAGGGAGATGAGGGTCTGGGGCCTGTGAGTCAGATTCCCTTTGAGGCAAAGGGTGAAGGTCTTGGCTTGGGCCCCACCCTCATCAAACCCATCCTCTACAACCTGCCAAAGTGATCTCACGAAAGTACAATCCCGACCCTGTCACTCTGCCGCTGCTAAAGCGTCTTCCGTGACTCCCTAATCACTCTAGGAATCAAATACAAACTCATTTACTTGGTATTTCACATTCCAATCTACTTTTCCTGTTTAATTTCACATCACTACCTCTCATGCACTCTATTCCAGACAAATTGACATGCCTGCTGTTCCCATTCTTTCTCCTACCTTTACATTGACTGTCTCTCATACCTGGAATACAGTCCGTCAGCACTTTCTTGGATGTTTAAATTCAGATGCCATCTCCCACTTGGGACCTTTGATGATCCTCCGCCTCTCTGAATTTGTTAGGTCTCCCTCCCTTCTGAAATTCCTTTGAAATTGCATCCCCCTTTCAAATTAAACAATCAAATGCTTTTTAAAATCATCAGTTTGCATACTATATCTCTGAAGGAGAAGGTAAACTCCTTGTGGGAAGGGCCTTTTTTCTGGTCCTTGTAACCCCAGACCCTGGTACAGTACCTGATATATACTTCTCTCCCCACCCCATCCCACCTCTTCCCTCTGAGACCACTTTCCATCTATTTAGCATACATCTTGTATGTGCAACGTTATTGGCTTCCTGTCTTCCAGATTGGAAAATAAGCTCCCTGAAGGCAAGAACTGGGAAATGTATGGGTTTTTTGATTCTTTTCTTTGTATTCCCAGCCACTGGTCTGGTGTCTGGGGCAATCATTCAATAAATGCCTGGCTGACTGAAATAGTAAGAGTTTAATCAATGCTGGGTTGAATTGAATCCTAGACTAAGTTGAAAAAAAGGGATGACCTGTGTCATGGGCAGGGTATTCTGCTAAACCTGGGGTGGGGGGAGGTCCAAAGACTCAAAGAGTTTCTGCCTCAAGGAGCTCATGTGCTTTGGGAGAAACAGTATTTACATGTCAGTCAATCCTTCCACCAGCGTTGCCTAAGCACTGTAACCCAGTGCTAGGAGCTGAGGAGACAGACAGAAATGAATCCAGTTCTTGCTCTGAAGGAGCTTACATTCTGCAAAGGAAACAAAGTGTACCCAGAGAAGCAAAAGCGCTCTGAGGACTGAGGCAGTTCATAGACTCTGAAGACTTAGAAACCCTTTCCTCACCACAGCCCTCAGAAGCAGGTAGCACCATTGTTATAAGACCCATTTTACAGAAGACAAGACTGAAGCTCAGAGAGACACACAAAGGGTAAATAAAAAGGAGCTAGCCTCATTTTAACCTGACTTATCTCTGGACTGTACCTTTTTGTTTTTGCAGAGATGCTTCCTCTAATCTGTGGTGGACAATCCCCTGAAGATAGATGGCTTCTTCTTGCCTCTCCAGCTCATTTCACCCTCCAGAATCAAGGGTCATCCCCTGTCCCCTGTACCTCTGCAGGAATTCAGCCAGAACTCCCAGGCAGCAGTGTGCCATCTGCGCCCCAAATTCCTGGCTGATGCGAGGGGCCTGATCAGTGTGATCTTCCAGCAGCTGGAGGATAGAGATGGAGAAGTGAGACCCCCCTTTTCTCCAACCCCAAGCAATCTCCTCACTTGGAGTGGTGTGGGCACCTTGGAGATCTTCCCTCCTTGCCTCCCCTAACTCCAAAGCATGTTAAAATTTTCACATTTTAAATCTTTAACTTTATAGAATTTTGCATTTGCAGAATTTTACGTGTTAGAGCTATATAATTTTAGACTGGTAGGATTACAGAATCTTAGATTGTGAGATTATTTAATTATTGAAATTATAAGATATAAGGTTAATAATAGCTAACATTTATATGGCACTTTAAGATTTGTAAGGCGCTATTCATATGCTATCACATTTGATCCTCACAGCAACCCTGGGAGGTAGGTATTATTATCATATTTTTATTCTTTTTTTTTTTTTGGCAGTTAAGCTTAAGTGACTTGCCCAGGGTCACACAGCTAGTAAGTGTTTGAGGTTAGATTTGAACTCAGATCCTCTAGACTCCAGAGTTACTGCTCTATCTACCACACCACCTAGCTGCCCCAGGTGCTCTTATTATCCCCATTTTACATATAAGGAAACTGAGGCAGACAGAAACAGGGTGACTTGAGGGCAGGGTCCTACAGCTACTAGTACGTGTTTGAGGCCAGATTTGAACTCAGGTCTTCCTGACTCCAGGCCTACTCAGCACTCTAAGCACTGCATCATCTTAGCTGCTTTGTGTTTATTATAAAGTAAGTTTTGTTTTATAATATTTATCATACTATATGTTATTGTAAAAATATGTGTGTAATGTAGACTCTTAGAATTATATCATTTTAGAATCATAGAATCCCCAAATTTCAGTCTCATAGAACACTTCAATCTTAGAAGAACAAAATCTTGGACGTCTCTCATTTAGCACCTTAGAATCAAAGAGTTTGGCTCCAAGGAATCTTTGGATTTATAGACTCTCAGAATCATCTACTTTGCTAATCCTGGAATTATGCACGTGAAAAAAATAGAAAGAGCCTCCCCTCCCTCCTCCAGCCTTCTCTATCCCAATCCCTTCTTCTTTCTCTGATGGGAGTGGGTACTGATAACTCTCCTCTCCTCCTCCCTAGAACCACACATCTTACACACACATGTCACATATACATATACACACACCTCACACATCTCTTACACACCTTACACATACTCATCTCACAGACACATATACACACAGCTTGCACACACACATCTCCACGTATCTGTCTCTCACACACCTTACACACACCTTACATACATACATCTCATACACATATACACACATATACACACACCTCTCATACACCTTACACACACAACTCACACATACACACAAACACATACACACATACACACACCTCTCACACACATACACACATATCTCACACACATATACACACCTGTCACATACTTCACACACACACACACAACTAATACATACGTATTCACATAACACATATACACATGCACACACCTCACAGACATCTTGAGCAGGCTGCTGGGCTGGTCCTCAGCTGCAATTCCTGCAGGGTCTGAAGCAGAGCAGCTCGGGTCTGAGCCTGCGAGAGCAGAAGTGGCATGATATGATCCCCAGAGTAAAAGTTCAGGGAAGTGGCACGTGGGGGGGGGAGCAGACAGCATTCCTCTCCTCCTCACAATTCCCTTCACTCCCAGACACTCCCTGTACCACAACCCACATACAGTGGAGCCTTAGACACCTCGACTTGGATGAATTTTAGCAGTTTGGAACTTAGAGGATCTTAGATCCAGAGAACTTTAGACACAGATTCATGCAATCTAAGACTTTAGGGAATCACACCCTGTCTGGCCCAGCTGGAAGGAACTTCAGTGGTCACTTTGGCCAGCCTCACTCACATGTGAGTGAAGGAGAATCTTCTTTCCAACATTCTCCACAAAGGAGGCATCAGGGGAGCTCGTCACCTCTGCAAGCAGTCCATGACTCCCCTTCTGAATGACTCAAATGGTCAGGAACTTTCCCCAGGTGGACATCAAGCCTAAACCTGCCTCTTTGAAACTGCAGCTCCCATTTCGGTCCTCAGGGGCCCAACAGGGGGAAGCCTGATTCTTTCCCTACATGCCAGCTCCCATGTCCCTAGGTCTTCTCGTTGCCAGTCCCAGACTCCCTTGTTCTTCAGCTGATCCTCACAGAGCTTGAGACCCCAACCCATGAGACACCCCCACCACTACCATCTACAGCATTCCCTAGACCTGCCTATTTAGGAACCTTTCAATAAAGGATAAAAGGTGGGTCTGCCGTGACCCATTCTGGGCTGTGTTGGTTGGTCCAGACCTCTGATTTCTTTCCTATAGGGAGTTTATGGTGAGGAAATCCTCACTCCCAATACAGATTCTATCCAGTCTTTTAGGCACCTTTCAGACTTGGAGAGTCTCCTGCGGCAAGGAGAGGTTTGCCCAGAGGGTCAGAGGCAACCTCTGAATCCAGGTCTTGCCAATGCTGGGGCCAACACTACACCACCCTGACTCTCTCCATCTTGTTTTTGCTGAAGCTATGCTAGCCCCTTAATGATCAAAGCTTCCCTTCCTAGATGAGCACAAACCACCCCTTTCTTGCTATGTGCTAGAATTTTGCAACTGTATCCTGTAGTTCAGAGGTAGGGCTCTGCCTAGAGGGAGCCCCAAATTCATCTAGGAGGCTTATCAGTAATTGCCAAGACTGTCTACAATCTTGGTGGCTCCTGCCCCAACCCAGAATTTCTCCAGGAGAAATCAGTGTTTCACATTAGCTCTCCCTCAGGGCTATCAACTTCCAACCTCATCAAGACAACACTGTAAATACATGCTATTCAGGGCAGTAATTAAAATAGAAACCTCACCTCTTTGGCTAAGCAATAAGAAAAAGATTAGGTCATCTCCAGCTTAGTGACATTTCTGATTCTCCATCCCTCTAGCTTCCATTCCCCAAAATACTTTCACAAGAGTATGTAAACTGCCCACCTCAAGAACCATTAACTCCCTGTTGCTTAAGGTATTAAGCAGATACACAAACAGAAATAGACAGATAGATAGATGAATAGATGGATGGATGGATGAATATATAGATAATAGATAGGAAGAGGTGAATAGATAGTTATTCACACAGACAGACAGATAGGTGTAGATGGAGAGAAAGACAGATAGATGTGGATAGATAGAAAGAAAGACAGATAGATGTGGATGGATAGAAAGAAAGACAGATAGATATGGAAGGATAGAAAGAAAAATAGATAGATGTGGATGGATAGACAGTCAGAAGACAGAAAGAGATGTAGAGGAATAGAGAGAAACAGACATTAGTGAGCTGCTCTTCCTGCCACAGCGTTGTATTTAAAGCCCTCTAGTTGGACTCCAGCTACCTTTCCATATTTATTTCACATGATTGCTCTTTGTACCCTCTACATTCCAGCCAGACCAGACTACTAGTCTTTCCCTGAAATTAGCATTCCGATGTTTCGCAAGACTACACATGTATAATCTGTATCAAATTGTTTGCCTTCCCCAGGAAGAGGGAGAAGAGAGAGGGAGAGAATGTGGAACTCAGAATTTAAAAAAAAGTTTAAATTGTTATTACATGTAATTGGGAAAAATATAAAAAGTTTTCCCTTGAAAAAAGAAATGAGAATTCCACCTCCATGCTTTATGCAGGCTGTCTGGCCCTCGTGGCTGGAATGTGCTCCTTGCTCACCCCTGCCTTTAGAATGCCTCTCTTCCCCCCTTTCCTGGCTCTCAGTTGTTGGGGTACTCTCCCTCCTCACATAGTTGGAGTTGAGGCAGAGGAGAAAGAAGGATGGCCTCCTCTGATCCCTTCACTCCAACTTCCTGTCCAGATGCATAGCCACTAAGCCCTGTCTCCAGCCCCATGGGGGTGAGGGTCCGACCTCTTCTGTCCTGTCATAACTGCATCCAGCCTTGGCCCCTTACACCCTGCCCTGGTGCTGACAGCTGTCTGCCATCTGCCTCCAGGTGAGAATTGTTTTCTTTAGGCATCTGCTTGTATCTCTCCTGGGCTTCAGTTCTCCGTAGCCCTTTTTGTTCTGTCCTCACCAGTCCAAAGATCGTTCTTATAGTCATGGAATCTTTGAGTCATAGACCTAGGGAGTCATAAATTTGTCCAAGGCCAGAAAGCCAGGGGAGCCTGTAAACCCCTGGTGACCCAGGCAGACCCCTCCGCCCTTCTCCCAGATCACCTTGACATCAGTCACACATTCATCCTACAGGCTCCAAACTGTTTCTGCGGGAAGCAGCGGCCCCAGTTGCCCATTGTCCAGGGCCACCATGTTCACCATGCCCAAGATCTCCCTAAGAGCAGGCAAGGGAGGAGGTAGTGAGGCAGAGGAAAAGAAGAGATGGAGGAAAAGGAGAGGAATGTCCCCAGAAAAGCAGACAAAGCCCTTCCCCTGGTCCCATTCCACCCCCTCTCCTCTGAGACACTGAGCAGCCAAGCCCTGTCCCTCCTATAGCTGCCCATTGTGGCCTCTGGAATCAAATGCAGAGTCCTCAGCAAAGCTTTTGCTACCTACATCTTAGAGATAAATCGAGCTGGTGGTGGAGGATTGGTAGATTGTTTAAATCAGGAATGCAGCCTTAGAACAGAGAGTGTTAAATTTGGAAGGGCCTTTAAAATTTAGGGGGAAAGAAGGTGAGAGCTCAAAGGGGGCCTAAAATACCTTCTAGTCCAATTCCTTTATTTTACAAGGTGGAAACTGAGGCTCAGATGAAGGAAGGAGGAATTCTGACTTCTCCGTCCTGTTGCCCCCTCAACTCCATTGCCTAGTCCCTTATCCCTCTCCCCTTCAGGGTCTCACCTTGGATCAACTTGGTTGTGCCAGTACAGGAGGGCATAGCGGTCAGCCAGAGGTAGCCAGTGGTAGGTGGCCTTCCTCAGCCAATCAGAGAGGGCTCCATGATAACCCTGAAGGTAGACACCAAAGGCTCCCAGGCTTGCTGGGTAAGCAGGTGCCAGGCGGATCCGAACAGCCCCCATGTCTTCCAGCAGCCTAGAGCAGAGGGCCTTGTGCAATCTTAAACAAATGACCAGGCTCCTATGATTTCTGGGGTGTCTCCTCTCCTGGGATTCAGTACTAAGATTGGCAGGATGTGACCACTGCCTCCCTCCCCTCGGCCCGTCGGCCTCTTTGTCCACTGGCAGGTCGCCATCCATTGCCTGGCTGCCAAAACACACTGACCAGGCAGCTAAAAGCCTCGGGCCGTGTGCCCCCGCTCCCTCTTAGGCTGGTGGAATAGGCTTTTTGAACACACTTCAAAGTCTCGACATCTCTCCTCTTCAATTGGGCCCTAATGATCTCACCAGAGGTTGCTGCTAAGTGTCTCTCCACTGGCTCTCTGGGGAAAACCGTCCACACCAGCCCCTCTAAGGTTTAAACTGCATGATTCCCATTTTCTCTGTCCCTTTCTTAAATCCAGGCAATCAGCAAAGCAGGAAATGAGCCTGATATGGAAGAATTTCAGATTTCCTGGGTGTGGACACTCATATGGCAAATTAAGAAAATGGCTTCCGTGAATTCCTGGGAGCCGGCTCTGGCACATGCCTAGTTCTCACGCAGCTGGATTCTGGGGCCCTGACTCTGTCTCCCAGGGTGCTCATGGGGCCCTTCCCTGGTTCTGCAGCAGTGGCTGGGCATGTGCTGGGGGAAGGGCAGGGGAGCCCTGAATATGCGATCTCATGTTGGCACACAACAAACCAGCCTGTGAGACTGAGGCAGAGGAGGGATTAGTATCCTGATTTTACAAATGAGAAAGTGAGAAAGAGGGAAGGAAAGGGAAGATGTAAGTATTTATTAAGCCCCTACTGTGTGCCAGGCACTATGCTACACCTTTTACGAATATCTCATCCATCTTCCCAACCTCGCCCCCCTCCCACAGAAGGCAGAAGCTGTTTTCATTCCCGTTTTACAGATGAGGAAACTAAGGAAGCGATTACATGCCTTGTCCAAAGTGCTGAAGGCTGAATTTGAACTCAGGTCTTCCTGACTCCAGGCCCAGAGCTTTCTCTGCTCTGCAGCCTCAGAAGGAAAGGGACTTGCCCAAGGTCTCCATTTGAAGCCACGACTTATGACTCCAAGCCCAGGGTCTTTTCTTTCTTTTTTTTATTGATTTCTTTGGATTTATCAACAATTGCTTCCATATAGTTTTCCATTTTTGTCCCCCTCCCTACACCCCTCCCTCCCCAAGACAGTGCACAATCTAATATAGCCTTTACTTATACATTCCTAGTGACATTTTCACAGTAGTCATATTGTAAGGAAGAATTAGAACCAAGAGGAGGAACCACCAGAAAGAGGAAACAAAATGCAACAAAAGAAAAAAATAGCAAATAGTGCACTGCAATCTGCATTCAAACTCCACAGTTCTGTCTTTGGATGTGGGTGGCATTTTCCAACAGGAGGCGTTTGGGGGAGTGTTAGATCCTTGCATTGCTGAGAAGGGCTAAGTCTATCAAAGTTAGCTATAGCACACCGTGGCTGTTACTGTGTAGTACGTTCTCCCGGTTGTGTTCACTTCACTCAATATTAGTCCGTAGAAGTGTTTCCAGGTTTTTCTGAAGTCTGCCTGCTCATCATTTCTTACAGCACAGGAGTATTCCATTACATTTGTATACCAGAACTTGTTCAGCCATTCCCCAATTGATGGGCATCCTCTCAATTTCCAATCTTTGCCACCACAAAAAGAACTGCTATCAATATTTTTGTATGTGTGGGTCCTTTTCCCATCTGTATGATCTCTTTGGGATACAGCCCTAGAAGTGGTATTGCTGGGTCAAAGCATATGCACATTTTTATAGCCCTTTGGGCATAGTTCCAAATTGCTCTCCAGAATGGCTGGATCATTTCACAACTTCACCAACAATGCGTTAGTGTTCCAATTTTCCCACATCTTCTCCAATATTCATAATTTTCCTGCCAATCTGATAGGCGTGATGTGGTACCTCAGAGTTGTTGTGATTTGCATTTCTCCAATCAGTAGTGATTTAGAGCATTTTTTCGTATGACTGTAGATGGCTTTAATTTCTTCATCTGAGAACTGCCTGCTCATTTCCTTTGACCAAGTATCAATTGGAGAATGACTTGTATTCTTATAAATTTCACTTAATTCCCTGTATATTTTAGAAATGAGGTCCTTATGGGAGATACTGGTTGTAAAAATTCTTTCCCATTTTCTACTTTCCTTCTAATCT
This sequence comes from Phascolarctos cinereus, assembly GCF_003287225.1. Taxonomy (NCBI): domain Eukaryota; kingdom Metazoa; phylum Chordata; class Mammalia; order Diprotodontia; family Phascolarctidae; genus Phascolarctos; species Phascolarctos cinereus. Next base: position 412,213,278 of record NW_027556098.1, read on the forward strand.
TGGTTGCATTGGCTTTGTTTGTGCAAAACCTTTTCAATTTAATGTAGTCAGCTATCCATTTTGCATGTAGTAATGTTCTCTATCTTGTGTTTGGTCATGAATTCTTCTGTTCTCCATAAATGTGATAGGTAAACTATTCCTTGCCCTCCCAGTTTGTTTATAGTATCAGCCTTTATATCTAAATCATGAAGCAATTTTGACTTTATTTTGGTATATGGTGTGAGATTGTGGTCTATGCCTAGTTTCTGCCATACTCTTTTCTGATTTTCCCAGCAGTTTTTGTCAGAGTGAGTTCTTATCCCAGAAGCTGGGGTCTTTGGGTTTATCAAATAATAGATTACTATAATCATTGACTACTGTGTCTTGCATACCTGACTTTTCCACTGATCTACCATTCTATTTCTTAGCCAGTACCAAACAGTTTTGATGATTGTTGCTTTATAATACAATTTCAGATCGCCCAGGGTCTTTTTTTTTTCTTTTAGGATAGGCAATGGGGTTAAGTGATTTGCCCAGGGTCACACAGCTAGGTAGTGTTATGTGTCTGAGGTCAGATTTGAACTCAGGTCCTCCTGAACTTAGGGTGGGAACTCTATACACTGTGCCACCTAGCTGCCCCCCCTTTTTTTGAAGCCAATTGGGGTTAAGTGACTTGGGCAGGGTCACAGAGCTAGTAAGTATCAAGTGTTTGGCCTGAGGCCGGATTTGAACTCAGGTCCTCCTGACTTGAGGGCCCGTGCTCTATCAACTGCACCACCTAGCTGCCCATCCCAGGGTCTTTTCCAGGATGGTATACTGAGTGCTAGGACAAGGGGAAGTGAGTGATGCGGGTCCTCCTCCTCCGACTCCCGGGGGGGCTTGCTCCATCCTCACCTACCTGGAGGTTGGTCCTGAGGTTACCAGTCTGCTTCCGGAACACTGCCCCCCACAGGTCCCCAAACAAGAACTTGATGGTGTTCAGCTCCTCTCTGAAGACCAGGGCCCCTCGGGGCAGCCTGGGAGAAACACAAGCTTCTGGCTTTAGGATGAAGAAGGCCTGGATCCAGGCCCAGCCCTGGGGAGCCAGGGAGAGGGGATCTAATGGGAAGATGCAGCAGGTGACCCCAGGTCCAGGAAGGCCTGGGACTGGGGGAAGGGGAAAGGAGACCGAACACCATCAACCATTTCAGCTCCTGGTACCCTGCTGGGGGGGGCAATGACCACCTGGGGGGCCTCCCCCTGTAGAAGGGTCTGAGCACATGGGACAGGGAACTCCTACCCCAAGTCTCCTGGAGGATGGAGCCCTGGCTCTCACCTCTCAGCCAGACCCTAGGTCACATGGAAGCCAATTCCCTCAAGGACTGTCAAGCTGGTCCTCTGACCCTAGGAGAGGATGGTGGGGGGAAAAGGGGGCTTAGCCACGGCCCTCAAATCTGGGCACCTCCCCTTCCCCCCAAAATAGGGAGAAATTACAGATGAGTGATTTTGGATTGCAAATGGAAAAGGACGCTCCCAAAGCTGCATCCCAACCCTGGAGTTGAAGGACCTGAGACAAGTTCCAGAAAGGGCAGGGAGGTACCTGAGAAGCCACCAAGACTCTCACCTCCCAGGACAGTTGACCCCCCCCCCACCTCAGGCTCTACTCCAGGGCCCCCAGTGTTCTACCAGGGAGCCAGAGGGGAGAAGCCAGGCTCCTTCTTCCCAGGAAACCCTCCCCAGGCACCCATTCCAATGTACTAACACGGCTGAGGTCAGTGCCGAGACCTGGGCTGTGGAGGAGCCAGAGAAGCCTGGAGTGCATGGGGTGGAGGGGCCCGGCCCCGTGGTGACCCCCAGCCCACTGCCTTCACAGTCTGGCTCATCCGTGCCTATGTCTGGCTGCCCCTTAGCAGGGAATGCCCAAAGTGGAAGCGAGGAATGGAGTGGCAGTGAGGGGGAAGGGACTCAGGGACAGGACATGAGGATAGGTGCAGGGCAAGCAGAAGCCCAGGAGAAAAGGAAGAATGGGGAGGTCAGCGTGGAAGCTGAAGAGGTGGAGGCAAAACTGAGCCATCCATCGGCAGCATCTCTTCCGTGCACACGTGTGTTTATGTGCATGTGGGTGTATAAGTGTGTGCATGTGCGTGCCGGCCCTGCATCAAACCCTGGGCGCACACAGAGAATTAAGCCCTCCCTTCTCTGAAGGAGCTGCCACAAGACGAGAGAGGAGGCAGAGCTGGCTTCAGGGCCTTTAGGCTCACCTGGTTCACCTTCCCCTTTTTCCAGGTGCAGGGGCTGGCGCAAGGCTGCCCAGGATTCAAACCCGGATGGTGGGACAGAGTTTGCCCGCCTTCTACAAGGCCTCACACGGGGATGTTGGGAGGGCTGAAAGATCGACAGAGACCCTTCCGAGCCGCCCCGCGCTAGTCCTCAGGCTCTGCCCTGTTCAAACGCGCCCCCGAGAGTAGCTGTTCCACGGCTTTCTTCCCCCCTCCAGTCCCTTATCGTTGCCCTTCCTCCTCTTCTCACACTTCCCTGGAAAGCCCAAGGACACCCAGGCAACCCCCCAAGCCTTGTCTCCTTTTTGCATCTCCTCTGGTTCAACCGTCAACCTTACGCCCCGTCCCGGATTCTCTCCTTCCCGTGATGTCACCTCCCTGATTCACCCCCTACCCGATTATCCCCCTCCTTTGTGACACCCCTACCCGATTCTCCCCCATTTATGATGCCCCCTCCCCGATTCTCTCCCACCTATGACGCTCCCTCCCCGAATCTCCCCCATCCGTGCCTCCCCCTCCCTCAATTCTTCCCTCCCCATAATCACTCATCTCCTCGATTTTCCTCCTCCCCTATGACGTTCCCCTCTGCCTCATTCTCCCCCTTTTTATTATCAACATTCTTTGATTCTTCTCTTCCTTCTGACCCACCCTCCCCATAACCACCCTCAATCTCTGGTTCTCTCCCTCTCTCTCCCCCATGACATTTCCCTTTTCCACTGCTTACTCCCCCGTTTTTCCTTCTTCCCTCTCTTCCACACCTCCCCCACCATTCCTTATGGTCCATGTTATGTAGCAGTCTGCTTCCGTTAGGGGCCCCCTCCTCTCCCTGCTCCCCACCACGCCGTCTCTCTCATGGTCACATTTTGGAATAATTAGTCCACCCTCACCCCAACTCCCAAAACTCCTCGAAGTTCTAAATCCCCTTCCATAGCGCCCTACTGCCCCTCAGTGTCTTGTCACCCTCCGTCGAACTCCTTTCCGCTTTTGGTTCCTGGCTCTCCTGGCACCCCTCCCAGGAGGGATCCCCACAAGCCTTCAGGGAGCGTTTTCCAACCTTACATCCTCCGCCTTCACATAATGCCCTTGTGCTTGCGTGAGCGCCTTCCACCTCTCCCCGCTAGAGACTATCCCACGCTCCATTCAGTGCAGCCCGGGTCTCTGCGCTAGTGGGGTCCCTGCCCAACTGCTTCCCTTCTTTCTCCCGATGGATCACACCCGCCTCCTCCTCTCCCATTGTCCCCGCCTTGGTCCCCAGAATAAAGCACCCTGGTACCTCTCCCCCAAAAGCTCCTGGGCCTGAGAAGCTATGGTTTCTCGGGCCGTCGGAGGATTGCGAGGTCGGCGACCCGAGACTATGGTGCGTGGGGAGGCGATCGAGACGGACTCGGCGGCATCTTCGTCAGAAGAGGAGCCGTAGCTGGGCTGCTCGTAGCCGGGGAAGCATCTGAGACTGACTCTGAGGAGGAGCCCGCGACCCTGGTGGCCCATGCGGATCTGCCCCCGCTCGTGGTTGTTCGGTGCCCAGAGTGGGCAGAAGAGGAGGCTCCCGCAGCGGCCGCGCTCCCTGCCTCGGGCCGGGCCTCACCGCTGCAACACCGGCTGGCTGAGAGCCAGGCTCACCTGGGCCACGACGTGAGCGCCGCGGTGCGTTGTGTGTACCGGCGAGCTGGCCTCGATGTAGCCGGCCTGGCAGCCCGTCTGGCCGCCGCGCAGGAGGTGGGCTTGGCGGCGGCCCCCAGCATCCGCCTGGCCTGCAGCGACCTCTGAGCCCTGGCCGAGCGCCTGGACATTGTAGCCAGCTGCCGCCTGCTGCCTGACATCCAATCTCCTGCTGAGCCAGGCCCCAGCCCCCGGGCATAGTGGAGGAGCAGCCCTCCTCACTTGTGTCCCACCCCCACTGTGGTTCCCAAGGTCTAGTGTCCCTTGCTGGCTTCTCTGGGGAGGGTTGGTAGGAGGCCGGCCCAGTGCTCCTGGATCCCGGTTTCAGGGGCACTCCACTGAGTTGGAGAATGGGAAGGGCCTGGGGGATGGGAGCTGCCTCACCAGGTTTCCATAAAGTGTCTTTGGAAAGAGATGGTGCTGTGTCCTCGGGATGGAGAGGATACAGTGGGAGGAGGGGGCACAGGGCGCAGTCCCAATAATCGTCTCTGCGCTTGGGCGTTCTCCTCGCCCACCCTGCACAACCAGTGCTGGTCACCAGGTAGCGCTGTGGCTTCTTACTGCAAGCCAGGGTCGCTGTACCACTGGTCCTAGGCTGGCCGGCCCTGCCCCCTACCATTCCACGTGGGCCTTCCACCAGTCCTTCAGTGCCAGGTGATCCCTCCCCCCTCAGACCTTAGGACCTGGGTGATCCTGTGGCCTTTCATCCTCTGGATTCTGTAGAGCTGAGCCTGCCCCTCACCAAGGCTGTCCTGCCGAACCTCCAGGTTGTCCTGTCCAGGATGGGGTCGTGGATGGAACTAGGTGGCTCAGCCTTCCAAATGCTAGGCACCGTGGCTGCAGTCTGGTGGCTTCTGCGGGTAGCCTGGTGGCTGGGCCATGCCCTGCTGGTCTATGGGCTACCCCAGGTTGGCCTGGGCCTTGGCATTTCTCTCAGGAAGCAAGGGGCCTGGGCAGGTGTGTGGGAGAAGGAGGGAGGAAAAGGGGCCCAAGGGGGAGGGAAGGGGCAAGGGCTCTGATAATAGGAGGCCTGTCACCTGCTTCCTCAGAAGAGTCTGTGCACCATGGATGGAGGCCTCCAGGACCTGGATTCAAAATTCGGTGAAGCTGCTTTAGACCCCATATGAGCCCCCTGGGCAAGTCACTTCCGCTCTGGGCTTCACTTCCCTTGTTTGTAAAATAAGTGTCTGACCAGACGGCTCCAAGGTCTTCTGAACCTTGAATCTGATTCTGTGACATGGGTAATCCCCAGGAGGACGTTTAATCTTTTTGAGACTCGGGTTGTTGTTGTTGTTTTGTAACACTGGGGGCAGCTGCACTAAATGATTTCCAGGGTGCTGGGAGGCTTTACATCTGAGATCCTCTGATCTGTGTAGTGCATATATGGGTGCTCCCATGTAGGAATATCTCTAGGGCTGCAGGCTCCCTGCTGGCATGTTTCCCTTGCACAAGTTCTCATTTCCCAGTTGAGTTCCACTGTATAGACAGCTTAAAGTCCTTTTCAATTGCGGGCCATGGAGTTAGAACTCAGAAGGAGCAGGTGGACAAGGAGGCTCTCTCCTGCCCCTTCCTGGGATCTCCCATTGGGTGGGTCCTCCAGAGGGTTCTCCCCCCCCGAGACCCACAGCTCCTCATTCCCAGTGTCTGTCTCCCCACAGTGGTAACCGGGGCCACAAGTGGAATCGGCAGGAGCTATGCTCATGAGGTAAGGGGGGCCTGGAGCCAACTGAATCTGTCTTTAATGTACCTGGACATGACCCCACGTGTCTGTTCCATTGCATTCTACATATATGGTCCCATGCATTAGATGTTTTATCCCATGCATGCTTTCCTCTATGTGCCCTGATCATTTTCTAGAGCCTCAGGACATGTGTTTGCGGGGGGATTCCTGTGTAAACACATGTAAATGTACTAATTAATATTACATGTGAATGTATACACATACATACAGAAAGATGGATAGATGATAGAAAGACAAGTGGACAGGATAGATACATAGACAGACAGATAAGTACATCCATATTTGTCCTGAGTGTTTCTGCTCAGGGGTTCCTATGAATTCCATCCTCCTCTTTCCTATGTACACCTGCTTGTTTGGATGGACCCTCTTGGGTCTTCTGTAGGTTTGGGAGGTTCTGTGTGCCCACTCACTCAGTCTCCCCATTCTCCTGTCTCCATACAGCTGGCCCGAAGAGGCCTCAACGTTGTACTGGTGAGCCGAGATCTCAGCAAGTTACATCGGGAGGCAGAGGACATTGGTGAGCTCCGGACTAGAAAGGAGGGTCATGGGAGAGAAGTGAGGCTGTTCAAGGTTCCACAATGGGATTTGGAACCCAAAGACCCAGGTTGGACACAGCTCTGCTAGATATGGGATGTGTGTGAGCCTGAGCCAGGCAGTCCGAAGTCTTCTTTGGGCCTTTCCTCATCTATATAATAAGGAGCAGCATTAAGCTTCTGTTTCTGAATTCTCTGAGTTTTCCTACAGAGAGACTCCATGGTAAGGAAACAAGAGTCATCCAGGTGGACTTCACTGAAGGCTTAGAGATCTATGAGACAGTTGAGAGAGGCTTGGAGGGCCTAGACATCGGCATTCTAGGTACACACCCATTCCCTCTTCCCTTCTCAGTCCTGCCCTCAGAATTCCTCTCCATCCCCTTGCTCTGTGGTACTGAAATGTTTTTTTCCAGTGAACAACGTTGGAGTAGCTCCCAAGATAATCCCCCAGAAGCTAATGGATGTGAAGAATGTAGGCAAGGTAGAAGAAGCTACGTTACTCCCCTCCCAGAACCCCCCCTCCCCACCCAACTCGTGCCCTTTTCCATTTCTCTTATTTTTTCCATCTCTTCTTATGCCCTCCCTAATCCTGCCCTCTTTATGTGTCCCTTCCTTCATTGCCCCATCTTCCCTCCTATCTCACCACCCCCACCTCCACAACTTTCCCAACAGGCAGAAAGTGCTTTGTAAATTTAAATCAGGTGAGAAATGTGAGCTCCCCTTGCTTTTGTGGCCATAATAATCATCAATGTTGAGAAAATGTTGCCTTACAAATTTTGACAATTTGTTCCACTGTAAGTGTATTTGTCTTCCCTCTATGTATTTACAAATGTGGTTTGATTTGTTTTAATTGGGCCTTGGGTCAAGCTTGGGGGGGAGGGATTTGAGTGCTTAGGGAAATTTTCCTAGAGGAGATGGACCTTGATGGGGGAGGCCGCAAGCGGGGGGAGCCTTGAAGGTTGAGAAAGACATTAATGTCTCAGCCAACTCCAACCTGAGAATTCATGGCCAGGTTGCTTTTGGGGGAAGTGAGAGACTCTGGGGCCTATGAAAAATAAAAGGTGTCCTCTGTCTTCCCAGAGTTTCACAGACATGATGAATTGTAACATGCTGTCAATGGTTCAGGTAAGACTGAGGCAGAAGAGACAGGAAACATCGTTGGCAGGGGATGGAAGGGAGTCGGGGGAGGGATATGGGGAGAATTCAAGCAGTATGCCAAAGGTGGATCATTGGGTAGATTTAGCCTTTGCTTCTTCCTCCACAGATGACCCGGATCATCCTGCCTCAGATGGTAGCCAGGTAGGGGCCCAGGCATCCCCTTCTCTGCATCTTTAGAGCCTGCCTTCCCCTCCATACAGACCTCCTGGCCTATCTCACACACACCCCTCCCCCTGAGACACTCATTTACCTTTCATTTGGCCATTCTCAGTTTTCTTCTCCAACTCTGCAGGGGACGAGGAGTCATCATCAACATATCCTCTATGGCTGGCAGACAGCCTTCCCCATTCTTTTGCATTATATGGGGCTACTAAGGTAAATGGGTCCCAGACCCTTTCAAGTTACCAGGAAGAAGAAAGAGGTTCAGAGATGGGGATGGAATGAACAGAGTGTCCCATGTGGAGCTGAGAGCAGTGGGATGGTGGGAGTGCCCCCTCTACCCCTGATTCCCTCAAAGTCATTGGGCAACCAGCTCTCTCAGTTTCAGGTGTACTGTATATAAAACCAGAGAGTAGATACTAAGCCCTTCACCCCTACTGACCCACTACCCCTATGGGTTCAGTAATTTCATAATGGGAGGCCTCACAGAGTAATAAAATGAAACCAGCCAAAGTCTGAGTGCCCCCTTACCAAGTGCGGCCCCAGGAGCCTCCTTGGAGATAGCAATGGAAGCTGAGGTTCACTTTTGCCTTTTGGCACTGACAAAGCTTGCCACATGAGGGAAGGACATGAGAGTTTTTAAGCAAATATTAACATCTTGCTCAGTTCTGTGATAAGCACTGGGGATATTGCTACAAGCAAAATAAACAATCCTTGCCCTAGGCCTGGCAAAATGGCAGGGTCATCATTTTGAAATCCAGAAAGTCCTGAGTAAGGCCAGGAGAGGAATAAAAGGGAGCCTGTCTAGGCATCTCCACCAAAAGGAGACTCCAGCTGGAACTGGCCAGTAAGATCAGGGAAATCACCCTTGCAGAGGAATATTCCATGGTGAGCAGGCAGCAAGGTTGGAAGGATGCTCTAGAGTGAGGAGGTCCCAGGTCCTGAGGAAAGTGTCTAGGGCAGATAGCAAGAAGAAGAGAAGGTTTTGAGGTCCAGAAAGTTTAGAACAGGGCTATGAGGGGAGTGAGATATTTAGGAAGTACAGGAATTATTTGGAGGGACTGGGGTGCTTGGCCTAGAAGTGTCTTCAAGCACATGACAGTATGTTGGGTGGAAGAAGCTTTCATTCTGCTGGGACACAGAGGATGCTTTACATTTGATTTAATAGCAATAAGGAGCCGTTAAAAGTTTTCTGAGGAGGTGACTGATGTAGATAGATCTGTGCATAAGCAAAATGATCCTCACTAAGATCTGAAGGATAGATGGGTAGAGAGAAAGAGTGCACCTAGGAACACCTGTGAGGAGGCTGTTCTGATGAACTAAACAGGTGGTGGTGAGAGTTCAAACCACAGTAGTGGCCCTAGAAAGAGAGGAGGGGATCGGAAAGGTACCAGGGATATGGACTCCACAATACCCGGTCACTGACTGGATCTTAGCAGGGGAAAGAGGGAAGGAGCAGAGCTAACCCTAAGGTTCTTATCAGAGGAGAATGGTTACAAGGGGGTACTGAGGTCATAAAGAAGCATAGGGTAAAGGAAAAAGGTCATGTTGGTTCTGGATGTGCTCCAGGTGGAGGCAACGGGCAGGAAGCTCACGGGTGAGGCCAGGGCTAAAGGTTGTACGCTGAGAGTCATCAGCTTGGAGGTAGTAGTAAAGCCATGGGAGGGAAGGGAGATTGCCTGTGTTCCATTCTCTCCTTTGGTGTTTACCACATCAAGATCTGTTGAAGGAACTGGGTGTATCTGGGCAAGACAACAAGTAACTGCAGGTGAGGGAGATATGAGAGCTCTCTCCAAGTATTTGAAAGGCTGTCAAATGGAAAAGGGATTCGAATTTTTTTCTTGAGGGTAGATCCAGGGATAATGGTAGAAATTACAGAGGCAAATCTAGGCTTGGGGCAGCTGGGTGGCACAGTGGATAGAGCATTAGGCCTGAGTCAGGAAGACCTGAGTTCATATCTGGCCTCAGACACTGGCTGTGTGACCGTGGGCGGTTCACTTAACCCTGTTTGCCTCAGTTTCCTCATCTGTAAAAAAAGCTGGAGAAGGAAGTGGCAAACCACTCCAGTGTCTCTGCCAAGAAAACCCCAAAATGGGCTCACGAAGAGTTGGACATGACTGAAATGACTCAATAACAGTAAATATAGACGTGATATCAAGAAACCTTCCTAACTACCAGAGCTATAAAAAAGTAGAATGAGTTTCCTTTCAGGGTAGTAGTTTGCCCCTCACTAAAAGTGGAACTGGGTGACCAGTGGTCAGTTGCATTGCAGAAGGGATTCCTCAGGTGTGAGATGGACTAGACGCCTTCTAGATGGCATGCCTTGTAGCTTGAGGATTCTGGGATTCTGTAACATCCCCATGTTTGGTGGAAACCCTTACCTCTCTGAGATTCTTTGTTCTTTATCCTAAAGTCCTTCCTGGTCCTGGCAGTCTATAATCTAGGGTACTTTCCAGCTTTAATGTGTGTTCTAAGTCTCCTTTCAGCTCCGATACTGTCTTTTCTAGGCTACAATCCACTCTCTTACCCTCTTGATCCCACCTGGAGCTCTGATATTCCATATTCTAAGGGCGCTCTCATGTTTCTTGTGCTATTTTCTCAATTCTGATGTTTTGTGTTCTAAGGACACTATCAAATCTGACATTCCCTTCTTTAAGGACTCTCCCAGCTCACACTTACTCTGCTCTAAAGCCATCCCTAATATTCTCTGTTCTGAGGCTCCTCCCTGCTCTGATATTCTTCATTCTAAGGACCCTTATGGCTGTGTTATTCTCTGTTCTGGCCTGACATTCCATGTTCTAAGGTCCCTCCCATTTTTTTTTATCCCTGCGATATTTAATATAAATACACTGTTGTCTTCTTTTAAGTTTGTGTCTTGGTCTTCCTTGAACCATAGTCAAGGTTTTTCTATTTTGTTTGTTTCTTTTGTTGTTATTTGTTGTGTGTTCATTTTTCCAGCCTACTTCTTGACTTTAAACTTGACATTAAAGTTGGGTTCTGTTCTCCTGGGGGAAGAAGAAGCTTTAGGGTTTTTATTTTTTTGCTCTGTTTCAGAGCTAGATCTGAGAGTCTCTAAATTTTCATTGCTTTCCAGGTGGTACGATCTGGGGAGAGGTGTGGTCACTGCTTTCTTGATCTGCTCTCTGGGCTTGACCCAGGAAGGGCTCCTGCTCCCCTACAGCCACCACTCTGGAACTGTGACCAGGTCCCCAATTCTCCTGCAGCCACCAGCACTACCCCTCTCTTTGCCTTGGAACTGTGACCAAGGTCCCTACTCCCTTGTGAATGACCACCAGCACTCCTATCCACTGTAGAACTGCTACCCAGAACTGTGAATGGACCATAGAGTTGCCAATCACCCAGTGCCACCCAAAGGTCCCTTGTAATGTGTTTCTCACCGGTTGTGCCACCCCCCTTACCATCTGTGTTCTGAGAATTCTCAAAGCTGCCACTGCTGCTGCTGTCAGCTGCAAGACCCACCATTGGGTGCCCCTGTCACACTCTGGGCCTTTATCCACCCCGAGGTTCCAGACCTTTCCTGTTGACCTCCTAAGTTGTCTGAAGCCGGAAAAATGTCTCTCTGTGACCTTCTGTTGGCTTTGCTGCTCCAAAATTTGATTTGAAGCAATATTTTAAAGTTGTTTGGCAGGAAATGTTGGGAGAGTTCTGCTGGTCCCTGGTCTATAACTCTACTATCTTGACGACTCCCTCCTAGTTCTGGCATGCTATGCTCTAAGGCCTGTCTTGTCCCTCACACACTCTGTTCTAAAGTCCCTCCCAGCTCTGTCATTTCCTATTCTAATGTACCCTTTCTCAGGATTCCCTGTTCTAAAATCTCTGCAATCTCTATCATTTCCTCCTCCCAGCTCTAACATTCTCTATTCTGAGCCTTGAGCAGAACCCCAGAGACCTCTCACTCTACCACATCCTTTGTTCTGAGGCTCCAGAATTCCTTTGGCTAGAAGCCTTTCTTGTCACCCCAGGAAAGGGAACCATGTCCAAAGGAAGAAATGGTGGTCACAGAGTGCCAGCAGAGCTGCAGCAAGGACAGGTCTTGTCAAAATAACCTTATCTTCCGTTAGGGCAGGTGCGCAAAACTAGCACAGATGAAGGGATTCAATAGATAGCATTTATCTGGGTCTCACCCAGGTGTTTGATAATATATCTGATGATGTTGTGGAAAAGAGAGAATTGTGAGCTAGATGGCAGCTTGATTGAGGCCACTAGGGGGCTCCACAGTGCACAGAGTGCTAGGTCTGGAGTTCAGAGCCTTACTAGCTATGTGACTCTTGGCAAGTCACTTAATCTCAGTTTGCCTCAGTGTCTTCACCTGTAAAATGGGGATAATAATAGTACCCACCTCCAAGGGTTATTCTGAGGATCAAATGAGAAGATAATTGTAAAGCACTTAGTGAAAGGCCTGAAACATAGTAAGCACACCAAAAATGCTAACTATTGTAAGCTATTAAGCGCAGGAGTCTCAAATCACTAGAATGACCAGATCCGAAGAGTTAATCATTTATACTTTGCTAATATCAACTTGGAAAGAGGTCTCCTGGAGTGCCAGAAGGATCTGTGCTTGGGCCTGTTCTGCTAAGTGGTTTTTTTAATAAAATCATTGACTTGGATGAAGGCACAGGTGAAACGTTTATTCAAATATGCAGCTGACCCAGAGTTGGGAGGGAAAGGAGAAGGGAATGTGCGTTTTATAGTGTCGACTATGTGTTAGGCACTGTGCTAAGTACTCTACAAAGATTATGTCAATTTGTCCTCACAAGAATCTTGGGAAGTAGGTGCTCTTATGCATATTTACAGATGAGGAAACTGAGGCAGATAGAGTTGACGTGACCTGTTCAAGGTCACACAGGTAGCAAGTGTGTGAAGCTGCATTTGAAACCAGGTCCTTCTGCCTCCAGTGTTCTCTCCAGGTTACTGCCCACCCCCACCCCAACAAGAATGGATGACAGAGCCATGAAGTGAAGGGATCATGACAGGCTGGGTGGCAGCTAATAAGATGAAACTATATAGGGAGAAATGTAACTTTACATTAGGTGCACAAATCAAATTTTTGGTTGGGCAACAGTTTATCTGAAAAAGATGTGGAGGTTTCAATGGATTGCAAGCTCAGTATCTAGTATCACTGTGACCTAGCAGCCAAAGAGCTAACTACATCTTGGGCTCCAGGAAGAAGCTGGTGATGAGTCGCACCTCTCTGTGCTCTACTGTGGCAGGACCACATCAAGACTCTTGCATTCAACTGTGAGCACTGCCCTTTAGAAGAAAACTGATAGTTAAACATCCAAAGAAATGCAACCAGGATAGTGAGGGGCCTCGAGGACATGCCATAAGAGGCCTGTTCACCAAACTGGGAAACCTTCTTCTGAGCCTCTCAGATGCTTGGCCTCCCTACCCACACCTCCCCCCACCACCCAAAAAAAAAAAACCAACCCGAAACCAACCTGGCCTTCTGTTAATTTTGATGAGGTTTATTTGGGAATATGGGCACTAGGTGGTGCCATAGTGCACAGAGGGCTTGGCCTGGAGTCACGAAGACATCTTCCTGAGTTCGAATCTGGCCTCAGACACTAGCTGTGGGACCCTGGGCAAGTCACTACCCCATTTGCCTCTGTTTTCTCATCTGTAAAATGAGTTACAAAAGGAATGGCAAAGTGCTTCAGTATCTTTGCAAAGAGAACCCCAAAATGAGGTCAAGAAGAATTAGACAAAATTAAAAAATAACTCAACAACAAAT
>NW_027556098.1:412226616-412321616 GCF_003287225.1 Phascolarctos cinereus
ATCCTATTTCTGAAACCACTTGGATGACCATGGTAAGTCACTTAAGCTCCCCAGGCCTCAGTTTTCTTGTCTGTAAAGTGAGGACAATTGGATTAAGTGATCTCTGAGGCCCCTCCCAGGTTTAGAGTGGTGATTAAATCCCACCCATACTACCTGCTACTAGATCGATGATCATGGGTGAGTTACTTCTTTTCTCTGGGTCTCAGTTTCCTCACATGTAAAATGAGGGACGGCCTCTGAGGGCTCTTCTAGCTCTCCATTTCTGATCCTACTGTGTTGGTGAGTAACAATGCTGGGAAGGGAGTTGCAAGCTGGCTATGAAGGTTAGAAACACCAAAGAGGGGAGTTTGTATGAGACCAGACTCAAGTCCTACTGGTTCCCATGAGCACCTTCTCCAGCTCATCAACGTTCCACCTACACTGTGGCACAGCCTATGACTTGGGCCTCTCTTCAGGGACAATTCCCAAACTTTGTCATTCAGTCATTTCAGTCACATCCAACTCTTCTTCACCCTCTTGGTCACAAAGTGTGGGACACAACTAAAATGACTGATTGACAAAACTTGGCTGCAAAATGGCAAAGATACTGGAGTGATTTGCCATTTCCTTCTCCAATTCACTTTACACATAAGGAAACTGAGGCCAATAGGGTTAAGTGACTTACCCAGGGTCACATAGCTAGTAAGTGTTTGAGGCCAGATTTGACATAGGAAGATGAGTCTTCCTGACTCCAGGCACTGTAGTGCGCCACCTAGCCGCCCTATGGTTCCTGAAACAATAGAGGAATTTTTCCACTGACCTTGACAATTTCCTGTGTCATTCAAAGTCTGGGTCAGATTTCTCCTTTCTAGGAAGTCTTTCCTGACCACCCTGGCCCCCAGGGCTCTTTGACCTCTCTCAGCTTTTCCACAAGTTTCTGGACCAGATTGACTAGCTCCTTCCCACCCTGACTCTTCTAGGAAGCCTTCCCTGCCTGAAAGACCCCTCCACATGAGGTCACAAAGAGTTGGGCACAACTGAAACAATTCAACAGCTTATTTCTTGCCCATGTTCTTGCCCAGGTTTCTCTGACTCTGGGTACAGCACTCTACCCACTGCACTATGTAGTCTCCTATCTATGCCACACATACTAGAAACCAGTGGGATTGGCCTTCTTGCTACTGCTCACACAGGCTCAAGGAGCTTCTATTCAATCTAGAGAGAAAATAAATCCCTAAATATTTGTTGTTGAGTTATTTTTTAATTTTGTCTAATTCTTCTTGACCTCATTTTGGGGTTCTCTTTGCAAAGATACTGAAGCACTTTGCCATTCCTTCTCCAGCTCATTTTACAGATGAGAAAACAGAGGCAAATGGGGTAGTGACTTGCCCAGGGTCCCACAGCTAGTGTCTGAGGCCAGATTCGAACTCAGGAAGATGTCTTCCTGACTCCAGGCCAAGCCTCTGTGCACTATGGCACCACCTAGTGCCCATATTCCCAAATAAACCTCATCAAAATCAACAGAAGGCCAGGTTGGTTTTGGGTGGGGTTTTTTTTTTTTTGGGTGGTGGGGGAAGGTGTGGGTAGGGAGCCCATGCATCTGAGAGGCTCAGAAGAAGCTTTCCCAGTTTGGTGAACAGGCCTCTTATGGCATGTCCTCGAGGCCCCTCACTATCCTGGTTGCATTTCTTTGGATGTTTAACTATCAGTTTTCTTCTAAAGGGCAGTGCTCACAGTTGAATGCAAGAGTCTTGATGTGGTCCTGCCACAGTAGAGCACAGAGAGGTGCGACTCATCACCAGCTTCTTCCTGGAGCCCAAGATGTAGTTAGCTTTTGGCTGCTAGGTCACAGTGATACTAGATACTGAGCTTGCAATCCATTGAAACCTCCACATCTTTTTCAGATAAACTGTTCCAACCAAAAATGATTTGTGCACCTAATGTAAAGTTGCATTTCTCCCTATATAGTTTCATCTTATTAGCTGCCACCCAGCCTGTCATGATCCCTTCACTTCCTGGCTCTGTCATCCATTCTTGTTGGGGTGGGGGTGGGCAGTAACCTGGAGAGAACACTGGAGGCAGAAGGACCTGGTTCAAATGCAGCTTCACACACTTGCTACTGTGTGACCTGGCAGGTCACTTCAACTCTATCTGCCTCAGTTTCCTCATCTATAAATATGCATAAGAGCACCTACTTCCCAAGGTTCTTGTGAGGACAAATTGAGATAATCTTTGTAGAGTACTTAGCACAGTGCCTAACACATAGTGACACTATAAAACGCACATTCCCTTCTCCTTTCCCTCCCAACTTGGGTCAGCTGCATATTTGAATAAACGTTTCACTGTGCCTTCATCCAAGTCAATGATTTAAAAAAAACCACTTAGCAGAACAGGCCCAAGCACAGATCCTTCTGGCACTCCAGGAGACCTCTTTCCAAGTTGATATTAGCAAAGTATAAATGATTAACTCTTCGGATCTGGTCATTCTAGTGATTTGAGACTCCTGCACTTAATACTTACAATAGTTAGCATTTTTGTGCTTACTATGTTTCAGGCCTTTCACTAAGTGCTTTACAATTATCTTCTCATTTGATCCTCAGAATAACCCTTGGAGGTGGGTACTATTATTATCCCCATTTTACAGGTGAAGACACTGAGGCAAACTGAGATTAAGTGACTTGCCAAGAGTCACATAGCTAGTAAGGCTCTGAACTCCAGACCTAGCACTCTGTGCACTGTGGAGCCCCTAGTGGCCTCAATCAAGCTGCCATCTAGCTCACAATTCTCTCTTTTCCACAACATCATCAGATATATTATCAAACACCTGGGTGAGACCCAGATAAATGCTATCTATTGAATCCCTTCATCTGTGCTAGTTTTGCGCACCTGCCCTAACGGAAGATAAGGTTATTTTGACAAGACCTGTCCTTGCTGCAGCTCTGCTGGCACTCTGTGACCACCATTTCTTCCTTTGGACATGGTTCCCTTTCCTGGGGTGACAAGAAAGGCTTCTAGCCAAAGGAATTCTGGAGCCTCAGGACAAAGGATGTGGTAGAGTGAGAGGTCTCTGGGTTCTGCTCAAGGCTCAGAATAGAGAATGTTAGAGCTGGGAGGAGAAATGATAGAGATTGCAGAGATTTTAGAACAGGGAATCTGAGAAAGGGTACATTAGAATAGGAAATGACAGAGCTGGGAGGGACTTTAGAACAGAGTGTGTGAGGGACAAGACAGGCCTTAGAGCATAGCATGCCAGAACTAGGAGGGAGTGTCAAGATAGTAGAGTTATAGACCAGGGACCAGCAGAACTCTCCCAACATTTCCTGCCAAACAACTTTAAAATATTGCTTCAAATCAAATTTTGGAGCAGCAAAGCCAACAGAAGGTCACAGAGACATTTTTCCAGCTTAAGACAACTTAGGAGGTCAACAGGAAAGGTCTGGAACCTCGGGGTGGATAAAGGCCCAGAGTGTGACAGGGGCACCCAATGGTGGGTCTTGGAGCTGATTGCAGTGACAGTGGCAGCTTTGGGAGCTCTCAGAACACAGATGGTAAGGAGGGTGGCACAACCGGTGAGAAACAGATTACAAGGGACCTTTGGGTGGCACTGGGTGATTGGCAACTCTATGGCCATTCACAGTTCTGGGTAGCAGTTCTACAGTGGATAGGAGTGCTGGTGGTCATTCACAAGGGAGTAGGGACCTTGGTCACAGTTCCAAGGCAAAGAGAGGGGTAGTGCTGTGGCTGCA
The DNA here is from genome assembly GCF_003287225.1 of Phascolarctos cinereus. NCBI lineage: Eukaryota > Metazoa > Chordata > Mammalia > Diprotodontia > Phascolarctidae > Phascolarctos > Phascolarctos cinereus. The sequence continues at coordinate 412,230,342 of NW_027556098.1, forward strand.
GGAGAATTGGGGACCTGGTCACAGTTCCAGAGTGGTGGCTGTAGGGGAGCAGGAGCCCTTCCTGGGTCAAGCCCAGAGAGCAGATCAAGAAAGCAGTGACCACACCTCTCCCCAGATCGTACCACCTGAAAGCAATGAAAATTTAGAGACTCTCAGACTAGCTCTGAAACAGAGCAAAAAAATAAAAACCCTAAAGCTTCTTCTTCCCCCAGGAGAACAGAACCCAACTTTAATGTCAAGTTTAAAGTCAAGAAGTAGGCTGGAAAAATGAACACACAACAAATAACAACAAAAGAAACAAACAAAATAAAAAACCTTGACTATGGTTCAAGGAAGACCAAGACACAAACTTAAAGAAGACAACAGTGTATTTATATTAAATATCGCAGGTTAAAAAAAATGAGGGACCTTAGAACATGGAATGTCAGGCCAGAACAGAGAATAACACAGCCATAAGGGTCCTTAGAATGAAGAATATCAGAGCAGGGAGGAGCCTCAGAACAGAGAATATTAGGGATGGCTTTAGAGCAGAGTAAGTGTGAGCTGGGAGAGTCCTTAAAGAAGGGAATGTCAGATTTGATAGTGTCCTTAGAACACAAAACATCAGAATTGAGAAAATAGCACAAGAAACATGAGAGCGCCCTTAGAATATGGAATATCAGAGCTCCAGGTGGGATCAAGAGGGTAAGAGAGTGGATTGTAGCCTAGAAAAGACAGTATCGAGCTGAAAGGAGACTTAGAACACACATTAAAGCTGGAAAGTACCTAGATTATAGACTGCCAGGACCAGGAAGGACTTTAGGATAAAGAACAAAGAATCTCAGAGAGGTAAGGGTTTCCACCAAACATGGGGATGTTACAGAATCCCAGAATCCTCAAGCTACAAGGCATGCCATCTAGAAGGCGTCTAGTCCATCTCACACCTGAGGAATCCCTTCTGCAATGCAACTGACCACTGGTCACCCAGTTCCACTTTTAGTGAGGGGCAAACTACTACCCTGAAAGGAAACTCATTCTACTTTTTTATAGCTCTGGTAGTTAGGAAGGTTTCTTGATATCACGTCTATATTTACTGTTATTGAGTCATTTCAGTCATGTCCAACTCTTCGTGAGCCCATTTTGGGGTTTTCTTGGCAGAGACACTGGAGTGGTTTGCCACTTCCTTCTCCAGCTTTTTTTACAGATGAGGAAACTGAGGCAAACAGGGTTAAGTGAACCGCCCACGGTCACGCAGCCAGTGTCTGAGGCCAGATATGAACTCAGGTCTTCCTGACTTCAAGCCTAATGCTCTATCCACTGTGCCACCCAGCTGCCCCAAGCCTAGATTTGCCTCTGTAATTTCTACCATTATCCCTGGATCTACCCTCAACAAAAAAAGTCGAATCCCTTTTCCATTTGACAGCCTTTCAAATACTTGGAGAGAGCTCTCATATCTCCCTCACCTGCAGTTACTTGTTGTCTTGCCCAGATACACCCAGTTCCTTCAACAGATCTTGATGTGGTAAACACCAAAGGAGAGAATGGAACACAGCCAATCTCCCTTCCCTCCCATGGCTTTACTACTACACCTCAAGCTGATGACTCTCAGAGTACAACCTTTAGCCCTGGCCTCACCCGTGAGCTTCCTGCCCGTTGCCTCCACCTGGAGCACATCCAGAACCAATGACCTTTTTCCTTTACCCTATGCTTCTTTATGACCTCAGTACCCCTGTAACCATTCTCCTCTGATAAGAACCTTAGGGTTAGCTCTGCTCCTTCCCTCTTTCCCCTGCTAAGATCCAGTCAGTGACCGGTATTGTGGAGTCCATATCCCTGGTACCTTTCCGATCCCCTCCTCTCTTTCTAGGGCCACTACTGTGGTTTGAACTCTCACCACCACCTGTTTAGTTCATCAGAACAGCCTCCTCACAGGTGTTCCTAGGTGCACTCTTTCTCTCTACCCATCTATCCTTCAGATCTTAGTGAGGATCATTTTGCTTATGCACAGATCTATCTACATCAGTCACCTCCTCAGAAAACTTTTAACGGCTCCTTATTGCTATTAAATCAAATGTAAAGCATCCTCTGTGTCCCAGCAGAATGAAAGCTTCTTCCACCCAACATACTGTCATGTGCTTGAAGACACTTCTAGGCCAAGCACCCCAGTCCCTCCAAATAATTCCTGTACTTCCTAAATATCTCACTCCCCTCATAGCCCTGTTCTAAACTTTCTGGACCTCAAAACCTTCTCTTCTTGCTATCTGCCCTAGACACTTTCCTCAGGACCTGGGACCTCCTCACTCTAGAGCATCCTTCCAACCTTGCTGCCTGCTCACCATGGAATATTCCTCTGCAAGGGTGATTTCCCTGATCTTACTGGCCAGTTCCAGCTGGAGTCTCCTTTTGGTGGAGATGCCTAGACAGGCTCCCTTTTATTCCTCTCCTGGCCTTACTCAGGACTTTCTGGATTTCAAAATGATGACCCTGCCATTTTGCCAAGCCTAGGGCAAGGATTGTTTATTTTGCTTGTAGCATATCCCCAGTGCTTATCACAGAACTGAGCAAGATGTTAATATTTGCTTAAAAACTCTCATGTCCTTCCCTCATGTGGCAAGCTTTGTCAGTGCCAAAAGGCAAAAGTGAACCTCAGCTTCCATTGCTATGTCCAAGGAGGCTCCTGGGGCCGCACTTGGTAAGGGGGCACTCAGACTTTGGCTGGTTTCATTTTATTACTCTGTGAGGCCTCCCATTATGAAATTACTGAACCCATAGGGGTAGTGGGTCAGTAGGGGTGAAGGGCTTAGTATCTACTCTCTGGTTTTATATACAGTACACCTGAAACTGAGAGAGCTGGTTGCCCAATGACTTTGAGGGAATCAGGGGTAGAGGGGGCACTCCCACCATCCCACTGCTCTCAGCTCCACATGGGACACTCTGTTCATTCCATCCCCATCTCTGAACCTCTTTCTTCTTCCTGGTAACTTGAAAGGGTCTGGGACCCATTTACCTTAGTAGCCCCATATAATGCCAAGAATGGGGAAGGCTGTCTGCCAGCCATAGAGGATATGTTGATGATGACTCCTCGTCCCCTGCAGAGTTGGAGAAGAAAACTGAGAATGGCCAAATGAAAGGTAAATGAGTGTCTCAGGGGGAGGGGTGTGTGTGAGATAGGCCAGGAGGTCTGTATGGAGGGGAAGGCAGGCTCTAAAGATGCAGAGAAGGGGATGCCTGGGCCCCTACCTGGCTACCATCTGAGGCAGGATGATCCGGGTCATCTGTGGAGGAAGAAGCAAAGGCTAAATCTACCCAATGATCCACCTTTGGCATACTGCTTGAATTCTCCCCATATCCCTCCCCACTCCCTTCCATCCCCTGCCAACGATGTTTCCTGTCTCTTCTGCCTCAGTCTTACCTGAACCATTGACAGCATGTTACAATTCATCATGTCTGTGAAACTCTGGGAAGACAGAGGACACCTTTTATTTTTCATAGGCCCCAGAGTCTCTCACTTCCCCCAAAAGCAACCTGGCCATGAATTCTCAGGTTGGAGTTGGCTGAGACATTAATGTCTTTCTCAACCTTCAAGGCTCCCCCCGCTTGCGGCCTCCCCCATCAAGGTCCATCTCCTCTAGGAAAATTTCCCTAAGCACTCAAATCCCTCCCCCCCAAGCTTGACCCAAGGCCCAATTAAAACAAATCAAACCACATTTGTAAATACATAGAGGGAAGACAAATACACTTACAGTGGAACAAATTGTCAAAATTTGTAAGGCAACATTTTCTCAACATTGATGATTATTATGGCCACAAAAGCAAGGGGAGCTCACATTTCTCACCTGATTTAAATTTACAAAGCACTTTCTGCCTGTTGGAAAGTTGTGGAGGTGGGGTGGTGAGATAGGAGGGAAGATGGGGCAATGAAGGAAGGGACACATAAAGAGGGCAGGATTAGGGAGGGCATAAGAAGAGATGGAAAAAATAAGAAAATGGAAAAGGGCACGAGTTGGGTGGGGAGGGGGGTTCTGGGGGGAGTAACGTAGCTTCTTCTACCTTGCCTACATTCTTCACATCCATTAGCTTCTGGGGGATTATCTTGGGAGCTACTCCAACGTTGTTCACTGGAAAAAAACATTTCAGTACCACAGAGCAAGGGGATGGAGAGGAATTCTGAGGGCAGGACTGAGAAGGGAAGAGGGAATGGGTGTGTACCTAGAATGCCGATGTCTAGGCCCTCCAAGCCTCTCTCAACTGTCTCATAGATCTCTAAGCCTTCAGTGAAGTCCACCTGGATGACTCTTGTTTCCTTACCATGGAGTCTCTCTGTAGGAAAACTCAGAGAATTCAGAAACAGAAGCTTAATGCTGCTCCTTATTATATAGATGAGGAAAGGCCCAAAGAAGACTTCGGACTGCCTGGCTCAGGCTCACACACATCCCATATCTAGCAGAGCTGTGTCCAACCTGGGTCTTTGGGTTCCAAATCCCATTGTGGAACCTTGAACAGCCTCACTTCTCTCCCATGACCCTCCTTTCTAGTCCGGAGCTCACCAATGTCCTCTGCCTCCCGATGTAACTTGCTGAGATCTCGGCTCACCAGTACAACGTTGAGGCCTCTTCGGGCCAGCTGTATGGAGACAGGAGAATGGGGAGACTGAGTGAGTGGGCACACAGAACCTCCCAAACCTACAGAAGACCCAAGAGGGTCCATCCAAACAAGCAGGTGTACATAGGACAAAGGAGGATGTGGGGAATTCATAGGAACCCCTGAGCAGAAACACTCAGGACAAATATGGATGTACTTATCTGTCTGTCTATGTATCTATCCTGTCCACTTGTCTTTCTATCATCTATCCATCTTTCTGTATGTATGTGTATACATTCACATGTAATATTAATTAGTACATTTACATGTGTTTACACAGGAATCCCCCGCAAACACAATGTCCTGAGGCTCTAGAAAATGATCAGGGCACATAGAGGAAAGCATGCATGGGATAAAACATCTAATGCATGGGACCATATATGTAGAATGCAATGGAACAGACACGTGGGGTCATGTCCAGGTACATTAAAGACAGATTCAGTTGGCTCCAGGCCCCCCTTACCTCATGAGCATAGCTCCTGCCGATTCCACTTGTGGCCCCGGTTACCACTGTGGGGAGACAGACACTGGGAATGAGGAGCTGTGGGTCTCGGGGGGGGGGAGAACCCTCTGGAGGACCCACCCAATGGGAGATCCCAGGAAGGGGCAGGAGAGAGCCTCCTTGTCCACCTGCTCCTTCTGAGTTCTAACTCCATGGCCCCGCAATTGAAAAGGACTTTAAGCTGTCTATACAGTGGAACTCAACTGGGAAATGAGAACTTGTGCAAGGGAAACATGCCAGCAGGGAGCCTGCAGCCCTAGAGATATTCCTACATGGGAGCACCCATATATGCACTACACAGATCAGAGGATCTCAGATGTAAAGCCTCCCAGCACCCTGGAAATCATTTAGTGCAGCTGCCCCCAGTGTTACAAAACAACAACAACAACCCGAGTCTCAAAAAGATTAAACGTCCTCCTGGGGATTACCCATGTCACAGAATCAGATTCAAGGTTCAGAAGACCTTGGAGCCGTCTGGTCAGACACTTATTTTACAAACAAGGGAAGTGAAGCCCAGAGCGGAAGTGACTTGCCCAGGGGGCTCATATGGGGTCTAAAGCAGCTTCACCGAATTTTGAATCCAGGTCCTGGAGGCCTCCATCCATGGTGCACAGACTCTTCTGAGGAAGCAGGTGACAGGCCTCCTATTATCAGAGCCCTTGCCCCTTCCCTCCCCCTTGGGCCCCTTTTCCTCCCTCCTTCTCCCACACACCTGCCCAGGCCCCTTGCTTCCTGAGAGAAATGCCAAGGCCCAGGCCAACCTGGGGTAGCCCATAGACCAGCAGGGCATGGCCCAGCCACCAGGCTACCCGCAGAAGCCACCAGACTGCAGCCACGGTGCCTAGCATTTGGAAGGCTGAGCCACCTAGTTCCATCCACGACCCCATCCTGGACAGGACAACCTGGAGGTTCGGCAGGACAGCCTTGGTGAGGGGCAGGCTCAGCTCTACAGAATCCAGAGGATGAAAGGCCACAGGATCACCCAGGTCCTAAGGTCTGAGGGGGGAGGGATCACCTGGCACTGAAGGACTGGTGGAAGGCCCACGTGGAATGGTAGGGGGCAGGGCCGGCCAGCCTAGGACCAGTGGTACAGCGACCCTGGCTTGCAGTAAGAAGCCACAGCGCTACCTGGTGACCAGCACTGGTTGTGCAGGGTGGGCGAGGAGAACGCCCAAGCGCAGAGACGATTATTGGGACTGCGCCCTGTGCCCCCTCCTCCCACTGTATCCTCTCCATCCCGAGGACACAGCACCATCTCTTTCCAAAGACACTTTATGGAAACCTGGTGAGGCAGCTCCCATCCCCCAGGCCCTTCCCATTCTCCAACTCAGTGGAGTGCCCCTGAAACCGGGATCCAGGAGCACTGGGCCGGCCTCCTACCAACCCTCCCCAGAGAAGCCAGCAAGGGACACTAGACCTTGGGAACCACAGTGGGGGTGGGACACAAGTGAGGAGGGCTGCTCCTCCACTATGCCCGGGGGCTGGGGCCTGGCTCAGCAGGAGATTGGATGTCAGGCAGCAGGCGGCAGCTGGCTACAATGTCCAGGCGCTCGGCCAGGGCTCAGAGGTCGCTGCAGGCCAGGCGGATGCTGGGGGCCGCCGCCAAGCCCACCTCCTGCGCGGCGGCCAGACGGGCTGCCAGGCCGGCTACATCGAGGCCAGCTCGCCGGTACACACAACGCACCGCGGCGCTCACGTCGTGGCCCAGGTGAGCCTGGCTCTCAGCCAGCCGGTGTTGCAGCGGTGAGGCCCGGCCCGAGGCAGGGAGCGCGGCCGCTGCGGGAGCCTCCTCTTCTGCCCACTCTGGGCACCGAACAACCACGAGCGGGGGCAGATCCGCATGGGCCACCAGGGTCGCGGGCTCCTCCTCAGAGTCAGTCTCAGATGCTTCCCCGGCTACGAGCAGCCCAGCTACGGCTCCTCTTCTGACGAAGATGCCGCCGAGTCCGTCTCGATCGCCTCCCCACGCACCATAGTCTCGGGTCGCCGACCTCGCAATCCTCCGACGGCCCGAGAAACCATAGCTTCTCAGGCCCAGGAGCTTTTGGGGGAGAGGTACCAGGGTGCTTTATTCTGGGGACCAAGGCGGGGACAATGGGAGAGGAGGAGGCGGGTGTGATCCATCGGGAGAAAGAAGGGAAGCAGTTGGGCAGGGACCCCACTAGCGCAGAGACCCGGGCTGCACTGAATGGAGCGTGGGATAGTCTCTAGCGGGGAGAGGTGGAAGGCGCTCACGCAAGCACAAGGGCATTATGTGAAGGCGGAGGATGTAAGGTTGGAAAACGCTCCCTGAAGGCTTGTGGGGATCCCTCCTGGGAGGGGTGCCAGGAGAGCCAGGAACCAAAAGCGGAAAGGAGTTCGACGGAGGGTGACAAGACACTGAGGGGCAGTAGGGCGCTATGGAAGGGGATTTAGAACTTCGAGGAGTTTTGGGAGTTGGGGTGAGGGTGGACTAATTATTCCAAAATGTGACCATGAGAGAGACGGCGTGGTGGGGAGCAGGGAGAGGAGGGGGCCCCTAACGGAAGCAGACTGCTACATAACATGGACCATAAGGAATGGTGGGGGAGGTGTGGAAGAGAGGGAAGAAGGAAAAACGGGGGAGTAAGCAGTGGAAAAGGGAAATGTCATGGGGGAGAGAGGGAGAGAACCAGAGATTGAGGGTGGTTATGGGGAGGGTGGGTCAGAAGGAAGAGAAGAATCAAAGAATGTTGATAATAAAAAGGGGGAGAATGAGGCAGAGGGGAACGTCATAGGGGAGGAGGAAAATCGAGGAGATGAGTGATTATGGGGAGGGAAGAATTGAGGGAGGGGGAGGCACGATGGGGGAGATTCGGGGAGGGAGCGTCATAGGTGGGAGAGAATCGGGGAGGGGGCATCATAAATGGGGGAGAATCGGGTAGGGGTGTCACAAAGGAGGGGGATAATCGGGTAGGGGGTGAATCAGGGAGGTGACATCACGGGAAGGAGAGAATCCGGGACGGGGCGTAAGGTTGACGGTTGAAACCAGAGGAGATGCAAAAAGGAGACAAGGCTTGGGGGGTTGCCTGGGTGTCCTTGGGCTTTCCAGGGAAGTGTGAGAAGAGAGGAAGGGCAACGATAAGGGACTGGAGGGGGGAAGAAAGCCGTGGAACAGCTACTCTCGGGGGCGCGTTTGAACAGGGCAGAGCCTGAGGACTAGCGCGGGGCGGCTCGGAAGGGTCTCTGTCGATCTTTCAGCCCTCCCAACATCCCCGTGTGAGGCCTTGTAGAAGGCGGGCAAACTCTGTCCCACCATCCGGGTTTGAATCCTGGGCAGCCTTGCGCCAGCCCCTGCACCTGGAAAAAGGGGAAGGTGAACCAGGTGAGCCTAAAGGCCCTGAAGCCAGCTCTGCCTCCTCTCTCGTCTTGTGGCAGCTCCTTCAGAGAAGGGAGGGCTTAATTCTCTGTGTGCGCCCAGGGTTTGATGCAGGGCCGGCACGCACATGCACACACTTATACACCCACATGCACATAAACACACGTGTGCACGGAAGAGATGCTGCCGATGGATGGCTCAGTTTTGCCTCCACCTCTTCAGCTTCCACGCTGACCTCCCCATTCTTCCTTTTCTCCTGGGCTTCTGCTTGCCCTGCACCTATCCTCATGTCCTGTCCCTGAGTCCCTTCCCCCTCACTGCCACTCCATTCCTCGCTTCCACTTTGGGCATTCCCTGCTAAGGGGCAGCCAGACATAGGCACGGATGAGCCAGACTGTGAAGGCAGTGGGCTGGGGGTCACCACGGGGCCGGGCCCCTCCACCCCATGCACTCCAGGCTTCTCTGGCTCCTCCACAGCCCAGGTCTCGGCACTGACCTCAGCCGTGTTAGTACATTGGAATGGGTGCCTGGGGAGGGTTTCCTGGGAAGAAGGAGCCTGGCTTCTCCCCTCTGGCTCCCTGGTAGAACACTGGGGGCCCTGGAGTAGAGCCTGAGGTGGGGGGGGGGTCAACTGTCCTGGGAGGTGAGAGTCTTGGTGGCTTCTCAGGTACCTCCCTGCCCTTTCTGGAACTTGTCTCAGGTCCTTCAACTCCAGGGTTGGGATGCAGCTTTGGGAGCGTCCTTTTCCATTTGCAATCCAAAATCACTCATCTGTAATTTCTCCCTATTTTGGGGGGAAGGGGAGGTGCCCAGATTTGAGGGCCGTGGCTAAGCCCCCTTTTCCCCCCACCATCCTCTCCTAGGGTCAGAGGACCAGCTTGACAGTCCTTGAGGGAATTGGCTTCCATGTGACCTAGGGTCTGGCTGAGAGGTGAGAGCCAGGGCTCCATCCTCCAGGAGACTTGGGGTAGGAGTTCCCTGTCCCATGTGCTCAGACCCTTCTACAGGGGGAGGCCCCCAGGTGGTCATTGCCCCCCCAGCAGGGTACCAGGAGCTGAAATGGTTGATGGTGTTCGGTCTCCTTTCCCCTTCCCCCAGTCCCAGGCCTTCCTGGACCTGGGGTCACCTGCTGCATCTTCCCATTAGATCCCCTCTCCCTGGCTCCCCAGGGCTGGGCCTGGATCCAGGCCTTCTTCATCCTAAAGCCAGAAGCTTGTGTTTCTCCCAGGCTGCCCCGAGGGGCCCTGGTCTTCAGAGAGGAGCTGAACACCATCAAGTTCTTGTTTGGGGACCTGTGGGGGGCAGTGTTCCGGAAGCAGACTGTAACCTCAGGACCAACCTCCAGGTAGGTCAGGATGGAGCAAGCCCCCCCGGGAGTCGGAGGAGGAGGACCCGCATCACTCACTTCCCCTTGTCCTAGCACTCAGTATACCATCCTGGAAAAGACCCTGGGATGGGCAGCTAGGTGGTGCAGTTGATAGAGCACGGCCTCAAGTCAGGAGGACCTGAGTTCAAATCCGGCCTCAGGCCAAACACTTGATACTTACTAGCTCTGTGACCCTGCCCAAGTCACTTAACCCCAATTGGCTTCAAAAAAGGGGGGGCAGCTAGGTGGCACAGTGTATAGAGTCCCACCCTAAGTTCAGGAGGACCTGAGTTCAAATCGACCTCAGACACATAACACTACCTAGCTGTGTGACCCTGGGCAAATCACTTAACCCCATTGCCTATCCTAAAAGAAAAAAAAAAGACCCTGGGCGATCTGAAATTGTATTATAAAGCAACAATCATCAAAACTGTTTGGTACTGGCTAAGAAATAGAATGGTAGATCAGTGGAAAAGTCAGGTATGCAAGACACAGTAGTCAATGATTATAGTAATCTATTATTTGATAAACCCAAAGACCCCAGCTTCTGGGATAAGAACTCACTCTGACAAAAACTGCTGGGAAAATCAGAAAAGAGTATGGCAGAAACTAGGCATAGACCACAATCTCACACCATATACCAAAATAAAGTCAAAATTGCTTCATGATTTAGATATAAAGGCTGATACTATAAACAAACTGGGAGGGCAAGGAATAGTTTACCTATCACATTTATGGAGAACAGAAGAATTCATGACCAAACACAAGATAGAGAACATTACTACATGCAAAATGGATAGCTGACTACATTAAATTGAAAAGGTTTTGCACAAACAAAGCCAATGCAACCAAGATTAGAAGGAAAGTAGAAAATGGGAAAGAATTTTTACAACCAGTATCTCCCATAAGGACCTCATTTCTAAAATATACAGGGAATTAAGTGAAATTTATAAGAATACAAGTCATTCTCCAATTGATACTTGGTCAAAGGAAATGAGCAGGCAGTTCTCAGATGAAGAAATTAAAGCCATCTACAGTCATACGAAAAAATGCTCTAAATCACTACTGATTGGAGAAATGCAAATCACAACAACTCTGAGGTACCACATCACGCCTATCAGATTGGCAGGAAAATTATGAATATTGGAGAAGATGTGGGAAAATTGGAACACTAACACATTGTTGGTGAAGTTGTGAAATGATCCAGCCATTCTGGAGAGCAATTTGGAACTATGCCCAAAGGGCTATAAAAATGTGCATATGCTTTGACCCAGCAATACCACTTCTAGGGCTGTATCCCAAAGAGATCATACAGATGGGAAAAGACCCACACATACAAAAATATTGATAGCAGTTCTTTTTGTGGTGGCAAAGATTGGAAATTGAGAGGATGCCCATCAATTGGGGAATGGCTGAACAAGTTCTGGTATACAAATGTAATGGAATACTCCTGTGCTGTAAGACATGATGAGCAGGCAGACTTCAGAAAAACCTGGAAACACTTCTACGGACTAATATTGAGTGAAGTGAACACAACCGGGAGAACGTACTACACAGTAACAGCCACGGTGTGCTATAGCTAACTTTGATAGACTTAGCCCTTCTCAGCAATGCAAGGATCTAACACTCCCCAAACGCCTCCTGTTGGAAAATGCCACCCACATCCAAAGAAAACTGTGGAGTTTGAATGCAGATTGCAGTGCACTATTTGCTATTTTTTTCTTTTGTTGCATTTTGTTTCCTCTTTCTGGTGGTTCCTCCTCTTGGTTCTAATTCTTCCTTACAATATGACTACTGTGAAAATGTCACTAGAATGTATAAGTAAAGGCTATATTAGATTGTGCACTGTCTTGGGGAGGGAGGGGTGTAGGGAGGGGGACAAAAATGGAAAACTATATGGAAGCAATTGTTGATAAATCCAAAGAAATCAATAAAAAAGAAAGAAAAGACCCTGGGCTTGGAGTCATAAGTCGTGGCTTCAAATGGAGACCTTGGGCAAGTCCCTTTCCTTCTGAGGCTGCAGAGCAGAGAAAGCTCTGGGCCTGGAGTCAGGAAGACCTGAGTTCAAATTCGCCTTCAGCACTTTGGACAAGGCATGTAATCGCTTCCTTAGTTTCCTCATCTGTAAAACGGGAATGAAAACAGCTTCTGCCTTCTGTGGGAGGGGGGCGAGGTTGGGAAGATGGATGAGATATTCGTAAAAGGTGTAGCATAGTGCCTGGCACACAGTAGGGGCTTAATAAATACTTACATCTTCCCTTTCCTTCCCTCTTTCTCACTTTCTCATTTGTAAAATCAGGATACTAATCCCTCCTCTGCCTCAGTCTCACAGGCTGGTTTGTTGTGTGCCAACATGAGATCGCATATTCAGGGCTCCCCTGCCCTTCCCCCAGCACATGCCCAGCCACTGCTGCAGAACCAGGGAAGGGCCCCATGAGCACCCTGGGAGACAGAGTCAGGGCCCCAGAATCCAGCTGCGTGAGAACTAGGCATGTGCCAGAGCCGGCTCCCAGGAATTCACGGAAGCCATTTTGTTAATTTGCCATATGAGTGTCCACACCCAGGAAATCTGAAAATTCTCCATATCAGGCTTCATTTCCTGCTTTGCTGATTGCCTGGATTTAAGAAAGGGACAGAGAAAATGGGAATCATGCAGTTTAAACCTTAGAGGGGCTGGTGTGGACGGTTTTCCCCAGAGAGCCAGTGGAGAGACACTTAGCAGCAACCTCTGGTGAGATCATTAGGGCCCAATTGAAGACGGAGAGATGTCGAGACTTTGAAGTGTGTTCAAAAAGCCTATTCCACCAGCCTAAGAGGGAGCGGGGGCACACGGCCCGAGGCTTTTAGCTGCCTGGTCAGTGTGTTTTGGCAGCCAGGCAATGGATGGCGACCTGCCAGTGGACAAAGAGGCCGACGGGCCGAGGGGAGGGAGGCAGTGGTCACATCCTGCCAATCTTAGTACTGAATCCCAGGAGAGGAGACACCCCAGAAATCATAGGAGCCTGGTCATTTGTTTAAGATTGCACAAGGCCCTCTGCTCTAGGCTGCTGGAAGACATGGGGGCTGTTCGGATCCGCCTGGCACCTGCTTACCCAGCAAGCCTGGGAGCCTTTGGTGTCTACCTTCAGGGTTATCATGGAGCCCTCTCTGATTGGCTGAGGAAGGCCACCTACCACTGGCTACCTCTGGCTGACCGCTATGCCCTCCTGTACTGGCACAACCAAGTTGATCCAAGGTGAGACCCTGAAGGGGAGAGGGATAAGGGACTAGGCAATGGAGTTGAGGGGGCAACAGGACGGAGAAGTCAGAATTCCTCCTTCCTTCATCTGAGCCTCAGTTTCCACCTTGTAAAATAAAGGAATTGGACTAGAAGGTATTTTAGGCCCCCTTTGAGCTCTCACCTTCTTTCCCCCTAAATTTTAAAGGCCCTTCCAAATTTAACACTCTCTGTTCTAAGGCTGCATTCCTGATTTAAACAATCTACCAATCCTCCACCACCAGCTCGATTTATCTCTAAGATGTAGGTAGCAAAAGCTTTGCTGAGGACTCTGCATTTGATTCCAGAGGCCACAATGGGCAGCTATAGGAGGGACAGGGCTTGGCTGCTCAGTGTCTCAGAGGAGAGGGGGTGGAATGGGACCAGGGGAAGGGCTTTGTCTGCTTTTCTGGGGACATTCCTCTCCTTTTCCTCCATCTCTTCTTTTCCTCTGCCTCACTACCTCCTCCCTTGCCTGCTCTTAGGGAGATCTTGGGCATGGTGAACATGGTGGCCCTGGACAATGGGCAACTGGGGCCGCTGCTTCCCGCAGAAACAGTTTGGAGCCTGTAGGATGAATGTGTGACTGATGTCAAGGTGATCTGGGAGAAGGGCGGAGGGGTCTGCCTGGGTCACCAGGGGTTTACAGGCTCCCCTGGCTTTCTGGCCTTGGACAAATTTATGACTCCCTAGGTCTATGACTCAAAGATTCCATGACTATAAGAACGATCTTTGGACTGGTGAGGACAGAACAAAAAGGGCTACGGAGAACTGAAGCCCAGGAGAGATACAAGCAGATGCCTAAGAGAAAACAATTCTCACCTGGAGGCAGATGGCAGACAGCTGTCAGCACCAGGGCAGGGTGTAAGGGGCCAAGGCTGGATGCAGTTATGACAGGACAGAAGAGGTCGGACCCTCACCCCCATGGGGCTGGAGACAGGGCTTAGTGGCTATGCATCTGGACAGGAAGTTGGAGTGAAGGGATCAGAGGAGGCCATCCTTCTTTCTCCTCTGCCTCAACTCCAACTATGTGAGGAGGGAGAGTACCCCAACAACTGAGAGCCAGGAAAGGGGGGAAGAGAGGCATTCTAAAGGCAGGGGTGAGCAAGGAGCACATTCCAGCCACGAGGGCCAGACAGCCTGCATAAAGCATGGAGGTGGAATTCTCATTTCTTTTTTCAAGGGAAAACTTTTTATATTTTTCCCAATTACATGTAATAACAATTTAAACTTTTTTTTAAATTCTGAGTTCCACATTCTCTCCCTCTCTCTTCTCCCTCTTCCTGGGGAAGGCAAACAATTTGATACAGATTATACATGTGTAGTCTTGCGAAACATCGGAATGCTAATTTCAGGGAAAGACTAGTAGTCTGGTCTGGCTGGAATGTAGAGGGTACAAAGAGCAATCATGTGAAATAAATATGGAAAGGTAGCTGGAGTCCAACTAGAGGGCTTTAAATACAACGCTGTGGCAGGAAGAGCAGCTCACTAATGTCTGTTTCTCTCTATTCCTCTACATCTCTTTCTGTCTTCTGACTGTCTATCCATCCACATCTATCTATTTTTCTTTCTATCCTTCCATATCTATCTGTCTTTCTTTCTATCCATCCACATCTATCTGTCTTTCTTTCTATCTATCCACATCTATCTGTCTGTCTGTGTGAATAACTATCTATTCACCTCTTCCTATCTATTATCTATATATTCATCCATCCATCCATCTATTCATCTATCTATCTGTCTATTTCTGTTTGTGTATCTGCTTAATACCTTAAGCAACAGGGAGTTAATGGTTCTTGAGGTGGGCAGTTACATACTCTTGTGAAAGTATTTTGGGGAATGGAAGCTAGAGGGATGGAGAATCAGAAATGTCACTAAGCTGGAGATGACCTAATCTTTTTCTTATTGCTTAGCCAAAGAGGTGAGGTTTCTATTTTAATTACTGCCCTGAATAGCATGTATTTACAGTGTTGTCTTGATGAGGTTGGAAGTTGATAGCCCTGAGGGAGAGCTAATGTGAAACACTGATTTCTCCTGGAGAAATTCTGGGTTGGGGCAGGAGCCACCAAGATTGTAGACAGTCTTGGCAATTACTGATAAGCCTCCTAGATGAATTTGGGGCTCCCTCTAGGCAGAGCCCTACCTCTGAACTACAGGATACAGTTGCAAAATTCTAGCACATAGCAAGAAAGGGGTGGTTTGTGCTCATCTAGGAAGGGAAGCTTTGATCATTAAGGGGCTAGCATAGCTTCAGCAAAAACAAGATGGAGAGAGTCAGGGTGGTGTAGTGTTGGCCCCAGCATTGGCAAGACCTGGATTCAGAGGTTGCCTCTGACCCTCTGGGCAAACCTCTCCTTGCCGCAGGAGACTCTCCAAGTCTGAAAGGTGCCTAAAAGACTGGATAGAATCTGTATTGGGAGTGAGGATTTCCTCACCATAAACTCCCTATAGGAAAGAAATCAGAGGTCTGGACCAACCAACACAGCCCAGAATGGGTCACGGCAGACCCACCTTTTATCCTTTATTGAAAGGTTCCTAAATAGGCAGGTCTAGGGAATGCTGTAGATGGTAGTGGTGGGGGTGTCTCATGGGTTGGGGTCTCAAGCTCTGTGAGGATCAGCTGAAGAACAAGGGAGTCTGGGACTGGCAACGAGAAGACCTAGGGACATGGGAGCTGGCATGTAGGGAAAGAATCAGGCTTCCCCCTGTTGGGCCCCTGAGGACCGAAATGGGAGCTGCAGTTTCAAAGAGGCAGGTTTAGGCTTGATGTCCACCTGGGGAAAGTTCCTGACCATTTGAGTCATTCAGAAGGGGAGTCATGGACTGCTTGCAGAGGTGACGAGCTCCCCTGATGCCTCCTTTGTGGAGAATGTTGGAAAGAAGATTCTCCTTCACTCACATGTGAGTGAGGCTGGCCAAAGTGACCACTGAAGTTCCTTCCAGCTGGGCCAGACAGGGTGTGATTCCCTAAAGTCTTAGATTGCATGAATCTGTGTCTAAAGTTCTCTGGATCTAAGATCCTCTAAGATTCCAAACTGCTAAAATTCATCCAAGTCGAGGTGTCTAAGGCTCCACTGTATGTGGGTTGTGGTACAGGGAGTGTCTGGGAGTGAAGGGAATTGTGAGGAGGAGAGGAATGCTGTCTGCTCCCCCCCCCACGTGCCACTTCCCTGAACTTTTACTCTGGGGATCATATCATGCCACTTCTGCTCTCGCAGGCTCAGACCCGAGCTGCTCTGCTTCAGACCCTGCAGGAATTGCAGCTGAGGACCAGCCCAGCAGCCTGCTCAAGATGTCTGTGAGGTGTGTGCATGTGTATATGTGTTATGTGAATACGTATGTATTAGTTGTGTGTGTGTGTGTGAAGTATGTGACAGGTGTGTATATGTGTGTGAGATATGTGTGTATGTGTGTGAGAGGTGTGTGTATGTGTGTATGTGTTTGTGTGTATGTGTGAGTTGTGTGTGTAAGGTGTATGAGAGGTGTGTGTATATGTGTGTATATGTGTATGAGATGTATGTATGTAAGGTGTGTGTAAGGTGTGTGAGAGACAGATACGTGGAGATGTGTGTGTGCAAGCTGTGTGTATATGTGTCTGTGAGATGAGTATGTGTAAGGTGTGTAAGAGATGTGTGAGGTGTGTGTATATGTATATGTGACATGTGTGTGTAAGATGTGTGGTTCTAGGGAGGAGGAGAGGAGAGTTATCAGTACCCACTCCCATCAGAGAAAGAAGAAGGGATTGGGATAGAGAAGGCTGGAGGAGGGAGGGGAGGCTCTTTCTATTTTTTTCACGTGCATAATTCCAGGATTAGCAAAGTAGATGATTCTGAGAGTCTATAAATCCAAAGATTCCTTGGAGCCAAACTCTTTGATTCTAAGGTGCTAAATGAGAGACGTCCAAGATTTTGTTCTTCTAAGATTGAAGTGTTCTATGAGACTGAAATTTGGGGATTCTATGATTCTAAAATGATATAATTCTAAGAGTCTACATTACACACATATTTTTACAATAACATATAGTATGATAAATATTATAAAACAAAACTTACTTTATAATAAACACAAAGCAGCTAAGATGATGCAGTGCTTAGAGTGCTGAGTAGGCCTGGAGTCAGGAAGACCTGAGTTCAAATCTGGCCTCAAACACGTACTAGTAGCTGTAGGACCCTGCCCTCAAGTCACCCTGTTTCTGTCTGCCTCAGTTTCCTTATATGTAAAATGGGGATAATAAGAGCACCTGGGGCAGCTAGGTGGTGTGGTAGATAGAGCAGTAACTCTGGAGTCTAGAGGATCTGAGTTCAAATCTAACCTCAAACACTTACTAGCTGTGTGACCCTGGGCAAGTCACTTAAGCTTAACTGCCAAAAAAAAAAAAAGAATAAAAATATAATAATAATACCTACCTCCCAGGGTTGCTGTGAGGATCAAATGTGATAGCATATGAATAGCGCCTTAGAAATCTTAAAGTGCCATATAAATGTTAGCTATTATTAACCTTATATCTTATAATTTCAATAATTAAATAATCTCACAATCTAAGATTCTGTAATCCTACCAGTCTAAAATTATATAGCTCTAACACGTAAAATTCTGCAAATGCAAAATTCTATAAAGTTAAAGATTTAAAATGTGAAAATTTTAACATGCTTTGGAGTTAGGGGAGGCAAGGAGGGAAGATCTCCAAGGTGCCCACACCACTCCAAGTGAGGAGATTGCTTGGGGTTGGAGAAAAGGGGGGTCTCACTTCTCCATCTCTATCCTCCAGCTGCTGGAAGATCACACTGATCAGGCCCCTCGCATCAGCCAGGAATTTGGGGCGCAGATGGCACACTGCTGCCTGGGAGTTCTGGCTGAATTCCTGCAGAGGTACAGGGGACAGGGGATGACCCTTGATTCTGGAGGGTGAAATGAGCTGGAGAGGCAAGAAGAAGCCATCTATCTTCAGGGGATTGTCCACCACAGATTAGAGGAAGCATCTCTGCAAAAACAAAAAGGTACAGTCCAGAGATAAGTCAGGTTAAAATGAGGCTAGCTCCTTTTTATTTACCCTTTGTGTGTCTCTCTGAGCTTCAGTCTTGTCTTCTGTAAAATGGGTCTTATAACAATGGTGCTACCTGCTTCTGAGGGCTGTGGTGAGGAAAGGGTTTCTAAGTCTTCAGAGTCTATGAACTGCCTCAGTCCTCAGAGCGCTTTTGCTTCTCTGGGTACACTTTGTTTCCTTTGCAGAATGTAAGCTCCTTCAGAGCAAGAACTGGATTCATTTCTGTCTGTCTCCTCAGCTCCTAGCACTGGGTTACAGTGCTTAGGCAACGCTGGTGGAAGGATTGACTGACATGTAAATACTGTTTCTCCCAAAGCACATGAGCTCCTTGAGGCAGAAACTCTTTGAGTCTTTGGACCTCCCCCCACCCCAGGTTTAGCAGAATACCCTGCCCATGACACAGGTCATCCCTTTTTTTCAACTTAGTCTAGGATTCAATTCAACCCAGCATTGATTAAACTCTTACTATTTCAGTCAGCCAGGCATTTATTGAATGATTGCCCCAGACACCAGACCAGTGGCTGGGAATACAAAGAAAAGAATCAAAAAACCCATACATTTCCCAGTTCTTGCCTTCAGGGAGCTTATTTTCCAATCTGGAAGACAGGAAGCCAATAACGTTGCACATACAAGATGTATGCTAAATAGATGGAAAGTGGTCTCAGAGGGAAGAGGTGGGATGGGGTGGGGAGAGAAGTATATATCAGGTACTGTACCAGGGTCTGGGGTTACAAGGACCAGAAAAAAGGCCCTTCCCACAAGGAGTTTACCTTCTCCTTCAGAGATATAGTATGCAAACTGATGATTTTAAAAAGCATTTGATTGTTTAATTTGAAAGGGGGATGCAATTTCAAAGGAATTTCAGAAGGGAGGGAGACCTAACAAATTCAGAGAGGCGGAGGATCATCAAAGGTCCCAAGTGGGAGATGGCATCTGAATTTAAACATCCAAGAAAGTGCTGACGGACTGTATTCCAGGTATGAGAGACAGTCAATGTAAAGGTAGGAGAAAGAATGGGAACAGCAGGCATGTCAATTTGTCTGGAATAGAGTGCATGAGAGGTAGTGATGTGAAATTAAACAGGAAAAGTAGATTGGAATGTGAAATACCAAGTAAATGAGTTTGTATTTGATTCCTAGAGTGATTAGGGAGTCACGGAAGACGCTTTAGCAGCGGCAGAGTGACAGGGTCGGGATTGTACTTTCGTGAGATCACTTTGGCAGGTTGTAGAGGATGGGTTTGATGAGGGTGGGGCCCAAGCCAAGACCTTCACCCTTTGCCTCAAAGGGAATCTGACTCACAGGCCCCAGACCCTCATCTCCCTTTGAAAGCCTTAGGCTCCCTTTTGTCTATAGGCCCCAGAAAGGCCTTCCTTTATCTCCTTTTGAAAGTCCTAGCCCCACCTTGATTTTGTGCAGATGCCTTTCAAACTTCTGCCTTCCTGTTCCCTCCATTATGGATTCCCATTGTCTATTCAATCCCTCTGACCTCCCCAATTAGAATTCTTACCTAGACCCTTTTCCCAACCCCCTTCTCTGGCCACCCAAAGTCACTTTAGTATTTAAGATCCACCTTGGCCCTCATTCAGATGCTGAGAATCTCATGCTCAAAAGGCTGAGAACCTCTCATGCCCGCTCGTCTTTACGGGCGTCACCCAGCTGAGAATCTCTCCTGCCCCAAAGGCTGAGCCTTTCTCATGCCCGCCTGTCCTTATGGGCGTCACCTGGCCTCTGTGATTTATCACTAATAAACTTTTCCTCTGGCTGAAGATTTGAGTTGAATTCATTCAGCAGGGCCCGGTACCACGGTCTTCGGGTCCCACCACCCCAAAACCCCTAGACCTCTTCAGGTTGTCAAGGGGAGACCAATTTGGAGACCAGGGCAATAGTACTGAAGAGAAGGGTCGGGAGTTTGAATGAGGCTGGTGAGTAGAGTGAAGGGGACAGGTGCTCAGGATACAATGAATCAACAAGACTTGGGAAGAAGTTGGATATGGGACAGCGAAGAGCCCATGAGGACTCTGAGACTATAAACTTCGAACAGGAAAGATGGAGGCACAGATTGTAGAAATGGGAGGTTTAGGAGGAGGGGTAGGTTGGAGAGGAAAGATTGTGGCTTCTATTAGGATTCTCAGCTATGGGACATCCAGATGGAAATGTCCAGTAGACAGTGGTGATGTGAGCCTGGAGCTTGGCAGACAAATGTGGGCCACATATGGGAGTCATCTGGGATGTGGGATGATCACTGAGCCCTTGCAACAAGGTTATTATCTGGGGGGCACTTAGCTAGGGAGAGCAGGGAAGGCGGGAAGCAGGATCAGCCAAGTTATTATCAGGTGGAAGGAGGAGCAGGCAGGAGAAGTGCATCCTGAAAACCTAGAGGAGACAGTATTAAGGGGAGAGGATGATAGGCTGGGTCCAAAGCAGCACAGAGATGCAGGAAGAGTGAGGAAAGTTCATTGGATTTAGCAATAGAGAAATTCCTAGTGGCCCAGAAGAGAGCACTTTCAATCAGGTGGTGAAGATGGAAATCAGATTGCCTGAGGGTGGAGAAGTGAGTGGGAGGTGAGAAAGTGATAAGAGGTGAGAGAATGATAAAACAGGAGGGAGAGTGAAACCTGGAGGGCTTCCTGGAGGAGGTGAGTTCAGAACTTGAGAGGTGGGCTGCAAAGGAGACACCAGACCTGAGCTTCTCCTTCCATCTCTTGACCTTCCACCTTCCAGCAGCGGGTAGAGTGCTTCCATGAGAACCCAAGCGTCCAAGAGCTACTGTGTGACAGTTATATCAGCTGGACAATTACCTTGGTGAGCAGTGGCCCCCCTCTTCGGTAAGCCAGACCCTAGAGAGGATGGGGAGAAGGGCCCCAGCATGACCTAATGTTCTCCCCATGGGGAGTTGGCCCATTCTTTCTTCGGGGAGTCTGTCCCTATCCCAGATGTTCTGAGGTCCTTTCCTTCCTGTCCCCAACTCTATCTCCTCAGAAAGGGCCACAGAAAGGGCCCCTCTACACTTCCCTCTGGAGACATGGAAAGGGACACCCATTGTGGCCTCAAGAAAAAAATCCTTCCCAGAGACAGAGAGACATCCTCCTCAGGGACACAGACTTCAAAAGAGACACCTCCCTACACTATGAGAGTAAGCTCTCCAGAGACAGAGTGACCCTCAGACACACAAAGAGAACTCCAGAGACAAAGAAACTCACTAGAAAGAGTACACAAACATAGAGAGATTCCTCCAAGGACAGAGACACCCTCCCATCAGAGATATGAAGAGACCACTCACAGAGACCAAAGCCATGCCCTCTGCCCACCACTGACATACGGAGAGACCCTCCAAAGACACAGAAACCCCTCCTCCAAATGTGGAGAGGTACACTTCCCTTCCTTCCTGCCTGCCTGCCCACCCAATACGTGCAGGGAGCCGGCTGGGACCCAAGGCCAGCTGGTGATGAGCCCCGGCCTCTCCCCCACAACTCCCTAGCTGACCCTCTGTCCCCGCTGGGGCCCTCAGAGAGCGAGCCTGCTTGGGAGGCAGCTGCAAATGCTCTTGACCGTGTCACCCGCCTCTGTCATCGTCTCCATGCTGACCTGCTCTTTCAAGAACTGTAGGTCAGTGTCAGGAAGCCTCTGGACCCCTCCCAAACTGACTAGAAAATGGGGACCTGAGGGTTGTGACAATGGTTACATCAGGATCACGCCGAGATCTAGCTGAGCCAGAGACTGGACTAAGACAAAGGAAGAAAGGAAAGAAAGGGGAAGGAGCAGAATGGAGGGAGGAGATCGATGTTGACACAGAGGGCCCAGCTTGGGGAGGGGGAACATGAACCTGGGTCTCGGCATAAGCTCCCACAGGCTACCATTGCCTATTGACTGCTATACTCAGGAGTGTGGAGGCCTGTGGCTGTGGCTGGGCCTGCTGCTCCAGGATGGGTGTGACATTGTAGGTGCTTTTGTGCCTAAGTCTGTGACTCCATGTGGAATGGGTGGGCATGAATTAGGTGAGTTTCAGCTTTGGCTACATGTGTGTGCTCAACCCCTCCCACACTCATGAAGACAGTGATGGGCTCTGGGATCCCCCCCATTGAGGCTGGAAAGGGGCAGAATTCCTGGTCCTTCTACCTATGGGTTCAGTGGCCTGGGTGGGACCTTAAGGGAGCTCTGAGTCAGATTAACTCTGATCTCAACTTTCTCTGGACAATTCCAGCCCCATTTCTCCAAAGTGATGTGTCAGAAGTAGCTGACCAGCTCTGAGGCTCTGGATGACATTGTAGGGACCCTGGGAGCTCAGGCCTTGGCCCTCAGAAGAATGCATGACCAGACTTACCAGGTATGAATGGACATGTCCACAGGTGGGAGGGAGGGGATAGTTGGAAAATAGACAGGGAGAAAGGCAGAAAATTGAAGAGGCAAAGGATCACCCCTGTCTCCTGGTGCCTTTGCCCTTCCTCCCTTCTCCTCTTCTTACAAAATTGGGTCTCTGTGTCTAGTATAGCTCAATCACCCCCCAAATCTATCTCTCTCTCTCTCTCTCTCTCTCTCTCTCTCTCTCTCTCTCTCTCTCTCTCTCTCTCTCTCTCTCTCTCTCTCTCTCTCTCCTCTCTCCTCTCCCTCTCCCTCTCTCCCTCCCTCCCTCCCCCATCTCTCTCCCTCCTCTTTCTCCTCCCCTCTTTCTCTCCTTCTCCTCCTCTTACTACTCCTCCTCTTCTTCCTCCTCCCCCTCCTCCTCGTCTTCTTCTTCTTCTTCCTCTTCTCTCACTCTGCCTTTCTGCGCTCCTCTTCCTCCTCTTTTCCTCCTCCTCCTTCTCCTTCTTCTTTTTCTTCTTTTCTTCTTCTTCTCCTTCTCCCTTCCCCTCCCCACCCTCTCCCCCAACATTTCCTCTCTCTCATGCCCTTTTCTGTCTCTGAAATATCTCCCCCTCTCTATCTCCCTTATATCTCTCCCATGTCTGTCACTGAATCTCTCCCCTTACATCTCTTCCTGTTCTCATTTTCCCCATCTCCTTTGTCCTTCTATCTCCCCATCTCTTTCCCTGTAAAGTCCCATCATTTTTTCTCATCTCTATCCCCCTCTGTGCCCCTCCAATTTCCCCCCCATCTTTCTCCTTGCTTCTGCCCTGATAATCTCTCTCCCCTGATCCACATCACTCTGTCTCCCCTTAGTACTCACTCTGATATGTGTCTAGGCCCTGGTGCTGGAGCTGCACCGACAGCCCCTGCTGGAGTATGAGGAGATGTATTACACGGGCCTATTCTGAGTGGGTTTCAGAGCTGGAGGTTCTAGCTCTGGCTTCTGGGCTCTAGAGATAAGAATTCCAGGACTAACTTGGTTGAGGGGGAGGCTGATTCTGGAGCTGGCTATGTGAATAAAGCTCCCAGAACTGTGTTGTCATCATGCCTAGGGTTGTCGATCTGTGGGGTTTCTATAGTTGACTTTTGGGCTGGTGAGGACTACAGAATTTGATGGGCTCTAGCCTGCAGAACTTGGGGGAAATATTGGCTCTAGGTGTGGTTAAGGGAGGGGCTCTGGGATTGAACTAGGGTGAGAATTACGCTGGGGGGTGTAAACACCCCCAAACAATTGGAGAAAGAATGATGGTCCTGGATACGAGTCTCTGGGTTCTAGAGCAGCCTTTGGGAGGGTTCCAAGCCCCGTATCTGGATAGAATGATTGTTCTGGACCTGGGTTGGATGGTGAGGATTCTGAGACCTCAGTGATATCCCCTCATGTCTCCCAAGCAGGAAGCATGTGCCTGCCCTCTTAGATGTGAGGGCTCTCCAGGGTGCAGCAGCTCCTTATGAGTTATTGGCTGTGTCCTGGGGCCTGGAGCAGAGTGGGAAAGGGGCTCCTGCCCTTCCCAGGGACCGAGCTTTTTCTGCTGACATTCCTATCCCTTGGCCACCTTTCTATCTGAGCCTCCCCCTCCCTCTTGCCGAACTCACTAGGCCTGATCTTGCCTGCCTGCCCAGCCACTGCCCTCGGCCCCCAGCTCGGCCTCGTGCCCAGCCCTGAGTGCACCTGGGACTCCTACAACCTGCCCTGTGATGCTGCTGTCCCAACCTGGAAGCCTATGTCTTCTCCCTTTCCCCCAACATCTGCTGCTGAGAAAGATTCTGACCCCAAGGATGGATTCTGTCCCTGGGTTTCAAACCAGGTCATAGAGTAAGGGATGTCAGAGCTGGGAGAGTCCTCAGAACACGATGTCATAGCTGGAAGAACTCTAGGAAAGTGAAATATTGGAGCTGGAAGGGCCTTTAGAACATAGATCATTAGAACTGGGAGAACTTTTAGAACACCAAATGTCAGAATTGGGAGGAACCTCAGAACAGAGAAGGTCAGTGCTGGGAGGCACCTCAAAACATAGAAAGTGAAGAATGAAAAGGAATTTAGAACCTAGATCAATAATCAATGAATAAACATTTATTAAGCACCTACTAAGTGCCAGGCACTACACTAAGAGCATGGACTTATCATGGTCGGAAGATACATCAGGTCATGGAGTTTTATTTCCTCATATTAGAGACGGGACAACTGAGGCTCAAGAGTGAGGAAAGGGACTTCTCCCTAGGTCACACAGCAAGCCAGTGGCAGAGCTGGGAGCCAGGGCTTCTCCGGAGTTAGGGTAGGTCCCATAGAAGTAATGGAGGCTGTGCCTTGCTCTGCCCAGTCTCCATCTCTCTTCCCTCTAAATGTCTTCTTGCAGTGGCTGCTCATGTAATAAGGAATGTATGATGATAAAATAAATATGTTTCTATTTAACGAGCAACTGAGGCTGAGTTCTGTTTTGGAAGGTGGGGGTGGATGGCAAGTGGGGAGGCACCAAGCAGGCCCCTGAGGCAAGGTCGGGGCACCAAGCTCTCTCTCCCACATCGAGCTGGGCCAGAAGTAAGGGGTGTGAACCCCATGGTGGCTAGGGTCCCCTAGCAGGAATCTCCCTGCAAAAGGGTGAAGGCTTGGCCTTCCCTTCCAAGGACTCCCAGTCTGAGCAGGAAACATGGCCCTATGCCTTAACACTGGTTGCTTTAGGTCCCCCCCCATAGGACGCTCCTATACCAGGAGAAGGGAACAGTCTAGGGAAGAGGAAATGAAGTGGTTCCCCTCTTACTCCTCTCCTTCCCTCAAAGGTTTCAGATATGTAGGAGCTTACAGGATAAGACTGAGAACTGAAAGGGATCTCAGAGGCCAGATAGTGAACTCCATTTTACAGATAAAGAAAACCAGTTCCGAGGAGGGTAGGGAGTTGTCCAAGGTCACAAAGTCAATGAGTGTTAGAAGCAGGATTTGAACTCGGTGCTCGTGAAAAGGGGCGTCTGGTCTCATCTGAACTCCTCACATACCCTGCCACACCTGAGTTGCCACACTGGCTGCTGCCCAGAAGGCTTTCAGGGCCAATCTCCACCATCCTGGGAGGGTTCAGGGAGTCCTACAGCCGATGGAGGGAAGGCAGGGTCTTCTCCAATCTCTTCTTCCCAGTCTCTAATCTTGGGTAAGTGGGTAAGCTCCCTTGGCCCCAGAGCTAGGAGTGGGAAGTTGGGCCCTGCCCCTCCTCTGCCTCACTATGAGACCCTGGCCTAGGTCACACTCCTTCCCTTGCTCTCAGTTTCCCCATCTCGCTAGAGGATTTGGCCAAGGCGACCTTTATGGTCCCTTTCTGCCCTGACATCTGGGATTTGGTGACTCTCTGCTGTGTCCGGAGAGGCCCTGGGAAGGAGACAGGAAGTTGATTTCTTTCCTTGTTTTTCTTCCTCAAGGGGAAGGGGAAGGGAGATAGCTAAAGGCAGCCAAGAGGGAGGGCCGAATTCTGCCCTCTGGGAGCCACCCCTCCCAGCTTCCAGCTAGAGGTGTTCAGAGGGGGTTGAGGGGAGGGAGCTGTAGTGGGGAGGGAAGTGCAGGGGGGAGGGGTACATGGAAAGAGGACTGTGACTTGCATGGGGGGATGGCGGGAGGAGAATGCTCTCTGCTTGTTCTAAGGGAGAGAGCCTTGAGACCTTTCCTTCCTCTGCCCTTCCCTGGGTGGGTTTGCTGAGTGGATTTGGCCAAATGCATTCCCATCTACGATCCTTGGCTTCCATGCCATTGGAAAAATGAAAGTGGCATGTGTGGAGGGCAATGGCCCAGCTTGAACCCAACACTCAGAATGTCAGACCTAAGGAAGAGTATAAGGGGACTGGTCCCAGGGGCTGGCAAGGAATTTGGGAGATTCATCAAAATCCATCCCCTCCCACCTAATTTTATAGAAGGGAAAATCAGACTAGGAACAGGAAGTCACTTGGCCAGGGTTACAGAGCAAATAAGGGAAGAAGGTGGAGATGGGAACCAGAGCTCCTGGGGCCCGTAAATTATCACGGTGTATTGACTCCCCTCCACCCCAGCCTGGAGTCTGTGACAACTTCTAAGAGTGGGGAGCGGCGAAGGAGGGAGGAGGAGAAGGAGGAGGAGGAGGAGGCCTCCTGCATCTCCCCCATCACCCCTGCCCTTTCTGCTCTCTGGGATCCCTTCAGTATCTGGAGGGCTGCCCACGGACAACAGAGGTCAGACTACTTCTCCTGGGCCCCACTCAGCACACCTGCCAGTGATGACGAGTGTAAGTGGGGTTCAGACCCAGGACTCCCAGCGCGACTGTGGGCTGAGGTGTCACCAGGATGGCTGTGAGTGTGCTTGGCCATGCAAGTATTCATAAGTCAGAGAGCTGGCTAAAGAGAGAACTCTTTATTATAACAAGTTACAACTACAGCTTCTCAGGGCTGATGTTTCTCCTCAAAGGGACCCTAGAAAGCAGAACAGAGGGATGAGCCAAGCAGAGGAAACCCCTCTGTTTGCCCCCCTCTTCCCACCAGCAGCAGTCCGTGCCCATCCCCCAACAAAGGCCTCCAATTGAGTCCCCACCTCCTTCCCACAACTTCTTCAGGATATTCTGGATGCTCTGAACCAAGAGTTGAAGAACTTTAGAATCGGAGTGCCGAATTTGAAGTTCGAGGTCAGGGGCCACAGCAACAAGCTCTGAGGGAAGGAGGGAGCACAGTGGTCAGGAGGCAGCCTGGCCTCAGCCTGGCTCCCAGGCCCAGAGCACTGGGGCCTGGGGCACTCCCCCATCAGGGCCTCTTCAGACAACTCCAGAAGAAACAGAGCCCAGCAGATGACTGCTGACTTAGGAACATTAGCCATGGAGCACAGTTGTATTTACCTTAATAAGTATTTCCCAATTACATTTTAATCTGGTTTGGGCAACACTTTCTTGTTTTCATTGCAGGAGTTTTGATATCTCTAGAGTACATGATCTCTAAGGCCCTCCCAGCTCTGACATTCCCTGTTCTAAGGGCCCTCCCAGCTCTGACATTCCATATTCAAAGTCCCTCCCAGCTCTTGCATTCTCTGTTCTAAGGTCTCTGATACTTCTGATATTCTCTATTCTCAGGTGTTCCTTTCAGCTCTGATAGTCCACGATTCTTCCACATGAATGCTATATATTATACTGCCAGTGACCCAGTAAGCATTTATTAAGACGTTACTATGTGCCACGTCTTGCGCTAAGTGCTGGAAACACAAATACAAGCAGAAACAAAGAAAGTCCCTGCCCTCAAGAAGCTTCGCTTCTAATGGAGTGCTAAAAAGAAGCTGAAAAACGGGAAGAGAAAAGGCAGGGGAAGTTCCTATGCAGATGAGTGCAGTGCAGCCTGGATAGAGCTGAAAACAGCTGTTGCCTGGGTCTTCCCCTTAAAATGGATGTTCTGGAAGGAACCAATCAATCAGAAGGTGAAGCCTCACGGGGCAGAGAATGCTGAGGATGAGGCAGCTGGTAATGCAGTGGATAGAGTGCTGGGCTTGGAGTTAGAAAGACCTGAATTTAGGGCAGCTAGGTGGCACAGTGAATAGAACATCGACACTGAGTTCAAATGTGACTCCAGACCTTACTAGTTTTGTGACCCTGAGCAAGTCACTTAACACCAATTTCCTTTAAAAAAAAAATAAGCTCACCTCTGTCTCTGCTTCCTTGGGCAAACTCTAGACCAAGTGATAAATGCCTTGGCAGTCACTTCATCGCCCTAATATTAGATGGAACAGTGGCAACTCACCTATCCAGAGTCTATTTATCTAATGTCCTAATCTCTAAGAAGATAGCATTCAGGAACGAACCTTAGTGTTGCCCTTTCTATTTCAGTCTTTTGCTGCCCTCACTTAATTCCATCAGTCACCCTGCCCTTCTCTAGTTAACTCCATGTACCCTTCTCATCTTTTTTAAAAAACTGAATTAAATATATTTCCTCTCCTTCCCACTTTTCCTGTTTAAAAAGGAAGGGAAAAAACCCCTTGCAATAAGCATGCCTAATCAATTTAAGAAAAATCCCACACTGGCCATGTCCTAAACCTTAGGTCTTGGTATGCACCCTGAGTTCATCACCTTCTGGGGGTCCAGGGGATGTGGTCCATGCATCTTCTACTCTTCTTTGGACTTAGAGAACCAGAGCGCCAAGGTTGTAAGAATTTTGTGTTGAATAAGAGCCAATAGGTTTAGAGAACCCGGTGGGTTCTCCTTGAAGAAGATGAAGAAGCTTTCATGCACATGCACACATTTTGGAGCTAGGGTGTTTCTTTTTGGGGGTCTTGTCATATTCTTGATTCTGTTCTGGACCAACGACTTCGAGAGAACAGCCTATCAAATAACTAAGGCCCAGTGACGTCAATTCAGAAGGACAGAGTTCTTGTGAGCTGACTTGGAGCCACCAAGTTCCACATACCTGCATTCTAGGCTGTTGATAAGAGCCCTAAACATCAAAGTTACCCACAGTGGGTTTTAGGTAACCACAACCTGCATCATTGAATTTTATAGTACTGTGTGGGTTCCTGACAACCGACTTCTAGAGAGTCATTTGCCCTATAACTGAAGACCCCCCATCAAAAAAAGACAAGGTCTTACGCATTGGTCAGATGGGCTGTAGATAAGTGAGTTCCCGTTGACCCATCTAGCATTATGACAACTGGCACTTGGGAATGGGTTCCAATCTGTAAGTCTGGTGGGAGGCATTTCCTTCAAGATCTCAAGACTCAGTATCAGACCCAGGGAGGAGGGGGCTTGCTCTGATGACTTTCTCAGAACATCTGAGCCCTCCACAAGCTATGTGGCTGAGAAGCTAAGGGGCCAATGGCCCAGCATTGACACTGACAGGCTGTGGCACCCTCTCAGTGCCCCAGACAACTCAACAACTCTAGATTGCAGACAAGCTGTATTGGGAGAGGGAGTGTCCTCACCAGGAGTTCCCTACCTCCTATGAAATCACAGGTCCAGGAGCTCATCCTCTCCAAAAGGAGGACTCAGAGCTGTGAGGGACTATGGAGATCACCTGATCACAGCCACTCTCAGTTCACAAGTGGAAAAAAACTGAATTCCAGAGATTTAGGTCTTAGAATCACAGATTTAGAGCTGGAAGGGAGGTCACTGAGACATCCACCTAATTTTACAGATGAGGGAACTGAGTCTCAGAGATATTCAGTGCCTTCCTCAAGCCCTCACAGGCAGGACTGGAATTTCCTAATCCAGTATTCTTTCCTGTGTACCAGACAAACCCTGGGCAAGGTGACTGATGAGGGTCCAGTACATGGCAAGGCTAGTATTTCAGTCCAGCTCTTTTGAATCCAAATCCAATGATCTTTCCATGACACTATAACTGGGGCAGACATCTGACTTCATTCATGCCTCCCATTCTTTCCACAACCCCATTGCTCTTGCTCAAAAAACCCCATTATCCCCCTTCACTCCAATGCCCACACACACACACACACACACACACACACACACACACTCCCCAAAGATCCACCTTCTACCTAGGTGTGTACAGATAGGGTATAATGGCTAGAGCACTGAACCTGGAGTCTGGAATACCTGAGTTCAAATCCAGCCTGTGTGATCCCACACAAGTCACTGAACAGCTGTCTGACTCAGTTTCCTCAATGGGAAAATGAGGATAATAACAGCACCTATCTTGCCAGGGTTGTCATGAGGATCATATGAGATCTTTGTAAAGGGGTTAGTAGAGTTCCTGATGTGTAAGAGTATCCTTCCTTCCCTCCATAGCCATGCCCTCCAGCCAGGAGTTGGTCTGGACACCTTCCCTATTAGTTCAACCCAATGGGCACCCCAGTCACTTACGTGGACAGAGTGTAGGAAACACCCCCAGGTGAAGTTAGAGACGCCTACGGTATCCAAGGCTTCTCTGGCAAAATCATCTGGAGACTTCACCAAGAATTTTATGGGTGGCATCTGGCTCATGTTACTGGAAACTACCAGAGGAGTAAGAGTCTGGAGAAAGAAGTTGATGACTAGATGGAAGGGTCATAGCTCTCACTCTACCCACCTCCCAAAAGCTTCCTCCCCTTTAGCTGCTCACCCATCTTTGTCCCCACCCTCTTGCTACCTCACCAAACTACTGCCTCTCACCAATCCCACTTACCTTGGCCCCCTTGCCCTCTTCCCAAGCTCTCCCCCATCTCTCAGCTCCTCACAGACTTTCCCATCCATCTCTTCAGGCCCTAACAATCACACAAGCACATTCACACTCACACCCACACCCATACCTGTATGATGACTCCAGAGGACTGGTATTCCAAGGCCACAGCCCGAGAGAAGCTATTCATAAAGGCCTAGGAGTGAGAGACGGTGAGTCACAGAATGTTAGCATGAGAAGACACCTAGAGTACAGTCAGCGGAACCCACTCCTGAAGAGCAGTCTTCACTAAACCCTCAATGAGTAGTAGTCCTCCAGCTTCTGCTGGAAGACCTCCCAAGATGGGATGCTCACTACCTCCCCAGGCAGCCTCCACTCTGTGGCCGCTCTCAGTGAGAGGACCCTTGTTCTGCCCTGGGCACACTACTGCTCCTGATTCTGCCCTGTGGGTTCAACGAGAACAAGAGTGGTTCTTGTCTACATGACATTCTTCCAAGTACTGGAGGAGAGTTCCCAAGTCCTGCATGAAGCCTTTTCTTCTCCTGGCTAAATATGCCTGGTTCTATACACCAATCAAACAGCTAAGAAGTATTTAATAGCCCACTCTCTGCAGGGGTTCTTCTAGGCACTAGAAATAAAATAAAAACAGAAAGCCAAAGAAAACACAATAAAAACAACCAAAACAATCCCTGCCCTCCAGAGGCTTCCATTCTACCCTGAGAAACATGTGTCCATATGTATACATATCAAACATATGCAGCTATGGCCCAATAACAGAGTGCTAGATCTGGCTTCAAGAAAATCAGAGTGTAAAGCCTGCCTTAGCCTTGTACTGGCTGTGTGACCCTGGGAAAGTCACTTAACCTCTGTCTCTGTTGGCCTCAAATTCCACATCTATAAATGGGCATAATAACAGCAACCACCTGCCAAGTTTTTGTGAGGATCAAATGGGATATTTGTAAAGTACATTGCAAACCTTCAAGTCTTATACAAATACTAGTAACTATTGTTCTTTTAATACCAAGTAATTGATAGGTGAAGCACCTGGGGCAGTGTGAATGATCAGAAACGCCTCAAGTAGACAGTGCCAATTGAGCTGAGCTTTGGAGGAAGCTGGAGATTCTAAAAGCTGGAGGTGAGTAGGGAGAGCAGGACAGAAATAGAGACAGGGGTGGGGGGGCAGTACAGTGTCCTCTCTGGGCAGCAGCAGGAAAGTCAATTCTGCCGGGCTCTAGCATGCGTAGTACACATAGGAGACCACATAGTCCAGCAGCAAGAGGGCTGGATTCAGGCTGGCCTCAAATCCTATTTCTGAAACCACTTGGATGACCATGGGTAAGTCACTTAAGCTCCCCAGGCCTCAGTTTTCTCCTCTGTAAAGTGAGGACAGTTGGACTAAATGATCTCTGAGGCCTCTTCCACGTTTAGAGCAATGATTAAATCCCACTCATACTACTTGCTACTAGCTGGATGATCATGGGTGAGTTACTTCTTTTCTCTCGGTCTCAGTTTCCTTGCATGTGAAATGAGGGACAGCCTCTGAGGGCTATTCCAGCTCTCCATTTGTGATCCTACTGTGCTCATGAGTAACAATGCTGGGAAAGGAGTTGCAAGCCTGGCTATGAAGGTTTGAAACACCAAAGAGTGGAGTTTGTATCAGACCAGATTCAAGGTCCTGCTGGTTCCCATCAGCACGTTCTCCAGCTCATCAATGTTCCATCTAAACTGTGACACAGCCTAACATTGTCCTCTCTTCAGGGGATAGTTCCCAAACTTTGTAATTCACTCATTTCAGTCACCTCAGACTCTTCTTCACCCTCTTGATCACAAAGAGTGAGACACTCCTGAAATGACCGATTGACAAAACTTAGCCGCAAAATGGCAAAGATACTGGAGTGATTTACCATTTCCTTCTCCAATTCATTTTACACATAAGGAAACTGAAGCCAATAGGGTTAAGTGACTTGCCCAGGGTTACATAGCTAGTAAGTGTCTGAGGCCAGATTTGAATTTAGGAAGAGGAATCTTCCTGACTCCAGGCACTGTAGTGTGCCACCTAGCTGCCCTATGGTTCCCGAAACAATAGAAGAATTTTTCCACTGACCTTGACAATTTCCTGTGTCATTCAAAGTCTGGGTCAGATTTCTCCTTTCTAGGAAGTCTTTCCTGACCACTCTGGCCCCCAGGGCTCTTTGACATCTCTGAGCTTTTCCACAATGCTTCTGGATCAGATTGGCTATCCCTTCCCACCCTGACTCTTCTAGGAAGCCTTCCCTGCCTGAAGGACCCCTCCAAATGAGGTCACAAAGAGTTGGCACAACTGAAACAATTCAACAGCCTATTTCTTGCCCACGTTCTTGCCCAGGTTTCTCTGACTCTGGGTACAGCACTCTACCCACTGCACTATGTAGTCTCCTATCTATGCCACACATACTAGGAGCCAGTGGGATTGGCCTTGCTAATCCTCACACAGGCTCAAGGAGCTTCTATTCAATCTGGAGAGAAAATAAATCCCTAAATATTTGTTGTTATTTTTTAATCTTGTCTAATTCTTCATGACCTCATTTTGAGGTTCTCTTGGCAAACATACTGAAGAAGTTTGGCATTCCTTCTCCAGCTCATTTTACAAATGAGGAAACTGAGGCAAAAATGCTGAAGTGACTTGCCCAGGGTCCCACACCTAGTGTCTCAGGCCAGATTTAAACTCAGGAACATGTCTTCCTAACTCCAGGACAAGCCCTCTGTACACTATGGCGCCACCTAGGGTCCATATTCCCAATAAACCTCATCAAAATCAACACAAGGCCAGTTTGGTTTTGGGGGGTTTTTTGAGTGGAGAGGCGTGGGTGGGGAGCCCAAGCGTCTGAGAGGCTCAGAAGAAGTTTTCCCAGTTTGGTGAACAGGCCTCATATGGCATATCCTCAAAGCCCCTCACTATCCTGCTTGCATTTCTTTGCATGTTTTCCTGACTATCGGTTTTCTTCTAAAGGGTAGCACTCACAATTGACTGCGAGAGTCTTGATGTGGTGCTGCCAGAGTAGAGTACAGAGAGATACGACTGCTCACGAGCTTGTTCCTGGAGTCCAAGATCTAGTTAGCTTTTTGGCTGCTAAATCACAGTAATACTAGATACTGAGCTTGCAATCCATTGAAATCTCCAGGTCTTTTTCAGATAAACTGTTGTCCTAACAAAAAACTGGATTTCTGCACCTAATGTAAAGTTACATTCCTCCCTTTACAGTTTCGTCTTACTAGCCTCCACCCAGCCTGTCACGATCCCTTCACTTCCTGGCTCTGTCATCCATTCTTGTTGGGGGGGTTGGGGTGGCAGTAACCTGGAGAGAACACTGGAGGCAGAAGGACCTGGCTTGAAATGCAGCTTTACACACTTCCTAGCTGTATGACCCTGGCCAGCTCACTTCAACTCTATCTGCCTCAGTTTCCTCATCTATAAATGTGCATAACAGCAACAACTTCCCAAGGTTGTTGTGAGGACAAATTGAGATAATCTTTGTAGAGTACTTAGCACAGTGCCTAACACATAGTAGACACTATGAAACACACGTTCCCTTCTCCTTTCCCTCCCGACTTTGGGTCAGCTGCACATTTGAATAAACATTTCATCTTTGCCTTCATCAAAGTCAATGATTTAAAATAACAAAACACTTAGCAGACTACGCCCCAGCACAGATCCCTTTGGCACTCCAGGAGAACTCTTTCCAGCTTGATATTATCTAAGTATAAATGATTAACTCTTGGAAAATGGTCATTCCAGTGATTTGAGACTCCTGCACTTAATAACTTACAATAGTTAGCATTTTTGTTATGCTTACTATGTTTCAGGCATTTCACTAAGTGCTTTACAATTATCTTCTCATTTGATCCTCAAAACAGCCCTTGGAAGTAGGTACTATTAGTATCCCCATTTTACAGGTGAAGACACTGAAAAGAGAGATTAAGTGACTTGCCCAGGGTCACATAGCTAGTAAGGCTCTGAGTTCCAGACCGGCACTCTGTGTACCATGGCGCCCCCTAGTGGCCTCAATCAAGCTACCATCTAGCCCACATCTCTCTCTTTTCCACATCATGAGACATATTATCAAACACTTGGGTGAGACCCAGGTAAATACTATCTATTGAGTACCCTTGATCTCTGCTAGTTTTGTGCACCTGTCCTAAGAGGAAATAAGGTTATTTTGGCAAGACCTGTTGTTACTGCAGCTCTGCTGGCACTCTGTGACCACCGCTTCTTCCTTTGGACACGGTTCCCTTTCCTGGGGTGACAAGAAAGGCTTCTGACCAAAGGAATTCTGGAGCCTCAGGACAAAGGATGTGGTAGAGTGAGGGGTCTCTGGGGGTCTGCTCAGGGCTCAGAACATAGAATGTTAGAGCTGGGAGGAAGAAATGGTACAGATTGTAGGGACTTTAGAACAGGGAATACTGAGGAGGGGTACATTAGAATAGGAAATGACAGAGCTGGGAGGGACTTTAGAACAGAGTGTGTGAGGGCCAGGAGGGGCCTTTGAGCATAGCATGCCAGAACTAGGAGGGAGTGGTCAAGATAGTAGAGTTACAGACCAGGGCCCAGCTGAACTCTCCCAACATTTCCTGCCAAACAACTTTAAAATATTGCTTCAAATCAAATTTTGGAGCAGCAAAGCCAACAAAAGGTCACAGGAAGACATTATTCCAGCTTAAGACAACTTAGGAGGTCAACAGGAAAGGTCTGGAACCTCGGGGTGGATAAAGGCCCAGAGTGTGACAGGGACACCCAATGGTGGGTCTTGCAGCTGATTGCAGTGACAGTGGCAGCTTTGGGAGCTCTCAGCACACAGATGGTAAGGGGGGTGGCACAAATGATCAGAAACAGATTACAAGGGACCTTTGGGTGGCACTGGGTGATTGGGAACTCTATGGCCCATTCACAGTTCTGGGTAGCACTTCCAGAGTGGATAGGAGTGCTGCTGGTCAGTCACAAGGGAGCAGGGACCTTGGTCACAGTTCCAAGGCAAAGAGATGGGTAGTGCTTGTGGCTGCAGGAGAATTGCGGACCTGGTCACAGTTCCAGAGTGGTGGCTCTAGGGGAGCAGGAGCCCTTC
This sequence comes from Phascolarctos cinereus, assembly GCF_003287225.1. Classification (NCBI taxonomy): domain Eukaryota; kingdom Metazoa; phylum Chordata; class Mammalia; order Diprotodontia; family Phascolarctidae; genus Phascolarctos; species Phascolarctos cinereus. Next base: position 412,266,003 of record NW_027556098.1, read on the forward strand.
CTGGGTCAAGCCCAGAGAGCAGATCAAGAAAGCAGTGACTACACCTCTCCCCACATTGTACCACCTTGAAAGCAATGAAAATTTAGAGACTCTCACAACTAGCTCTGAAACAGAACACAAAAAACCTAAAGCTTGGTACAGCGCCTCTCTACCCTCAGGAGAACAGAACCCAACTTTAATGTCCAGTTTAAAGTCAAGAAGTAGGCTGGAAAAATGAACACACAACAAATTACAACAAAAGGAAAAAAAACCTTGACCATGGTGGAGGGAAGACCAAGACATAAACTTAAAAGAAGACAACAGTGTATTTATATTGAATTTTACACGGTTAACAAAATCTAAGAGGGACCTTAGAACATATATGTCAGGCCAGAACAGAGAATAACGGAGCCAGAAGGGTCCTTAGAATAAAGAATATCAGAGCAGAGATGAGCCTCACAACAGAGAATATTAGGGATGGCTGTAGAGCAGAGTAAGTCTGAGCTGGGAGAGTCCTTAAAGAAGGCATCATCAGCTTTGACAATGTTATTAGAACAGAAAACATCAGAACTGAGAAAATAGCATGTGAAGCATGAGAAGACCCTTAGAATATGGAACATCAGATCTTCGGGTGGGATTGAGTGGGTAAGAGAGTGTATGGTAGCCTAGAACAAACATGTCAGAGCTGGGAGGAGACTTAGAACACACATCGTTAAAGCTGCAAAGTACCTCAGATTATAGACTGCCAGAACCCGGAGGGACTTTAAGATACAGAACAAGGAATCTCAGAGAGGAAAGGGCTTCCACAGAACATGTGGATGTTACAGAATCCCAGAGTCCTCAAGCTCGAAGGCATCCCATCTAGAAGGCATCTAGTCCATCCCACACCTGAGGAATCCCTTCCATAATGCAAGTGACCGGTGGTCGCCCAGTTTGACTTTCAGTGAGGGACAAACTACGGTGTTGCGAAGAAACTCATTCTATTTAAGGTTCTGATAGGAAGCTCTTCTTGATATCATACCTATATTTATTCTAACTGAGTTGTTTCAGTCATATCCAACTCTTCATGAGCCCATTTTGGGGTTTTCTTGGCAGAGACGCTGGAGTGGTTTGACATTTCCTTCTCCAACTTATTTTGCAGATGAGGAAACTGAAGGAAACAGGGTTAAATGACTTGCCCATGGTAACAAAGCCAGTGTATGAGGGCAGATTTGCACTCAGGTCTTCCTGACTTCAGGCCTGATGCTCTATCCACTGTGCCACCCAGCTGCCCCAAGTCTAGATTTGCCTCTGCAACTTCTACCATTATCCCTGGATCTACCCTCAACAAAAAGAGTAGAATTGCTTTTCCATATGACAGCCCTTCAAATGCTTGGAGACAGCTCTCACAATGCCCTGGCCTCCAGTCACTTCTTCCCTTGGCCAGACACACCCAATTCCTTCAACAGATCATGATGTGGTAAACACCGAAAGACAGAATGGAACAGAGCCAATCTCCCTTCCCTCCCATGGTTTTACTACCACCTTGATAGCGATGACTCTCAGAATACAACCTTTAGCCCTGGCCTCATCCATGAAGTTCCTGTCTGTTGTCTCCACCTGGAGCATATCCAGAACCAAGACGACCTTTTTCCTTTACCCCATGCTTTTCTGACCTTAGTACCACCATGCAAGCATTCTCCTCTGATAAGAACCTTAAGGTTAGCTTTGCTGCTTCCCTCTTCCCTCTGCTAGAATCCAGTCAGTGACCAGGTCTTCTGCAGTTCATATCCTTGGTATCTTTCCTATCCCCTCCTCCCTTTCTAGGGACACTGCTGTGGTTTGTGCTCTTACCACCACCTGTTTAATCGATCAGAAGAGCCTTCTCACAGCTGTTCCTAGGTGCACTCTTTCTCTCTACCCATCTATCCTTCAAATTTTACTGAGGATCAACTTGCTTATGCACAGATCCGTCTACATCACTGGCCTCCTCAGAAAAATTTTAACGGCTCCTTGTTGCTATTAAGTAAAAGGTAAAGCATCCTCTATGTCCCAGCAGAATGAAAGTTTCTTTCACCGAACATACTGTCATGTGCTTGAAGACATTTCTAGGCCAAGCACCCACAGCCCCTCCAATTAATGCCTGTATTTCCTAAACATCTCACTCCCCTCAGCCCTGTTATGGATCTTCTGGACCTCAAAATCTTCTCTGCTTGCTATCCACTCTGGAAACTTTCCTCACCCCTGGGCCTCCTCACTCTAGAGCATCCTTCCAACCTTGCTGCCTGCCTGACCAGTTCCAGCTGGAGTCTGCTTTTGGTGGAGATGCCTAGACTGCCTCCTTTTTATTCCTCACCTGGCCTTACTCAGGACTTTCTGGATTTAACAATGATGACCCTCCCCCATTCCTGAATCCTAGGGCAAAGATTGTTCATCTTGCTTGTACACATATCTCCACTGCTTATCACAGAGCCTAGTGAGACTTTAATAATTCCTTAATGAACTCTCGTGTCCTTCCCTCATGTGGCAAGCTTTGTCAGTGTCAAAAGGCAAAAGTGAACCTCAGCTTCCATTGCTATCTCCCAGGAGGCACCTGGGGCCCCACTTGATAAGGGAGCACTCAGAGTTTGTCTGGTTTCATTTTATTACTCTGTGAGGCCCCCCATTAAGAAAATTACTGAACCCACAGTGGTGGTGGGTGAATATGGGTGAAGGGCTTAGTATCTACTCTCTGGTTTTATATACACTAGAACTGAAACTGAGAGAGCTGGTTGCCCAATGACTATGAGGGAATCAGGGGTAGAGGGGGCACTCCCCCCACCCCACTGCTTTCAGCTCGACATGGGACACTCTGTTCATTCCATCCCCATGCCTGAACCTCTTTCTTGTTCCTGGTAACTTCAAAGGGTCTGGCCTCTTTCAGATGTGGGACCCATTTACCTTAGTAGCCGCATATAATGCCAAGAATGGGGAAGGCTGCCTGCCAGCCTCAGAGGATATGTTGATGATGACTCCTCGTCCCCTGCAGAATCGGAGAAGAAAACTGAGAATGGCCAAATGAAAGGTAAATGAGTGTCTCAGGGGGAGGGGTGTGTGTGAGATATGTGAGGAGGTCTGTATAGATGGGAAACAGGCCCTAGAGATGGAGAGAAGGGGATGCCTGGGCCCCTACCTGGCTACCATCTGAGGCAGGATGATCCGGGTCATCTGTGGAGGAAGAAGTAAAGGCTAAATCTACCTAATGATCCACCCTTGGCATACTGCCTGAACTCTCCCCATATCCCTCCCCCCCACTCCCTTCCATCCCCTGCCAATGATGTTTCTTGTCTCTTCTGCCTCAGTCTTACCTGAACCATTGACAGCATGTTACAATTCATCATGTCTGTGAAACTCTGGGAAGACAGAGGACACCTTTTATTTTTCATGGGCCCCAGAGTCTCTCACTTCCCCCAAAAGCAACCTGGCCATGAATTCTCAGGTTGTAGTTTGCTGAGACATTAATGTCTTTCTCAACCTTCAAGGCTCCCCCCGCTTTCGGCCTCCCCCATCAAGGTCCATCTCCTCTAGGAAAATTTCTCTAAGCACTCAAATCCCTCCCCCCCAAGCTTGACCCAAGGCCCAATTAAAACAAATTATACCACATTTGTAAATAAATACACGGACAATAAATAGACTTAAAATGGAACAAATTGTCAGGAATTTTCAAGGCAACATTTTCTCAACATTGGTTATTATTATGGCCACAAAAGCAAGGGGAGCTCACATTTCTGACCTGATTTAAATTTAGAAAGCACTTTCTGCCTGTTAGAAAGGTGGCAGAGTTGGGGGGGGGTGAGATAGAAGGTAAGATGGAGTAATTAAGGAAGGGGCACACAAAGAGGGCAGGATCAAGGAGGGGAGAAGAAGAGATGGAAAAATTGAGAGAAATGGAAAAGGGCATGAGTTGGGCGGGGGTGGGGAGGGGTAATGTAGCTTCCTCTACCTTGCCTGGATTCTTCACATCCATTAGCTTCTGGGCCATTATATTGGTAGCTACTCCAACATTGTTCACTGGAAAAAAATCAGATCAGTACCACAGAGCAAGGTGATGCAGAGGAATTCTGGGGCAGGACTGAGAAGGGAAGAGGGAATGGGTATGTACCTAGAATGCCGATGTCTAGGCCCTCCAAGCCTCTCTCAACTGTCTCATAGATCTCCAAGCCTCCACTGAAGTCCACCTGGATGACTCTTGTTTCCTTACCATGGAGTCTCTCTGTAGGAAAACTCAGAGAATTCAGAAACAGAAGCTTAATGCTGCTCCTTATTATATAGATGAGGAAAGGCCCAGAGAACACATGGGACTAACTGGCTCCGGCTCACACACAGCCCATGTCTAGCAGAGCTGTGTCCAACCTGAGTCGTTTGGTTGCAAATCCCACTGTGGAACCTTGAACAGCCTCACTTCTCTCCCATGGCCCTCCTTTCTAGTGCAGCCCTCACCAATGTCCTCTGCCTCCCGACGTAACTTGCTGAGATCTCGGCTCACCAGTACAACATTGAGGCCTCTTCGGGCCAGCTGTATGGAGACAGGAGAATGGGGAGACTGAGGGAGTGGGCACACAGAACCTCCCAAACCTACAGAAGACTCAAGAAGGTCCATCCAAATAAGCAGGCGTGCATAGGACAAAGAAGGATGTGGGGAATTCATAGGAACCCCTGAGCAGAAACACTCAGGACAAATATGGATGTACTTAAATGTCTGTCTTTCTATCATCTATACATCTTTGTGTATATGTATGTATCTATGTATGTACATACATTCACATGTAACATTAATTACCACATTTATATGTATTTACACAGGAATCCCCCTGCAAACACATGTCCTGAGGTTCTAGAAAATAATCAGGGCACATAGAAGAAAGCATGTATGGGACAAAACACCGAATGCATGGGACCGTGTATGTGGAATGCAATGGAATAGAGATGTGGGGCCATGTCCAGGTATACTAAAGACAGATTCAGTTGGCCCCAGCCACCCCCCCCAACTTACCTCATGAGCATAGCTCCTGCCGATTCCGTTTGTGGCCCCGGTTACCACTGTGAGGAGAGAGATCTGGCAGTCCCTGGGGGGAACCCTCTGGAGGACCCACCCAATGGGAGATCCCAGAAAGGGACAGGAGAGAGCCTCTACTCTCCACCTCCTCCTTCTGAGTTCTACTTCCGTGGCCCAGGAATTGAAAAGGACTTTAAGCTGTTTGTGCAGTAGAGCTCAACCTGGAAATGAGAGTCTGCACAAGGGGGGAATGTGCTTGCAGGGGGCCTGCAGCCCTAGGGGCATCCCTGAATGTGAGCACCGACATATGCAATACTGAGATCAGAGGACCTCAGATGTAAAGCCTCCCAGGACTCTGGAAATCATTTAGTCCAGCTGCCCCCAATGTGAAAAAACTACAAAAACAAAAAAAGCCACCCAAGTCTCAGCCCTCCTCAGGGTTACCCACATCATGGAATCAGATTCAAGGTTCAGACAGACCTTGGGGCCCCCTGGTCAGACACTTATTTTATAAACAAGGAAAGTGAAGCCCAGAGTGGAAGTGACTTGCCCAGGGGGGTCACAGGGGGTCCGAAGCAGCTTGACTGAATTTTGAATTCAGGTCCTGGAATCCTCTGTCCATGGTCCACAGACTCTTCTGAGGCAGCAGGTCACATGAACCCTATCATCAGAGCCCTTGCCCCTTCCCTCCCCCTTGGGCCCCTTTCCCTCCCTCCTTCTCCCACACACCTGCCCAGGCCCCTTGTCTCCTGAGAGAAATGCCAAGGCCCAGGCCAATCTGGGGCAGCCCATAGACCAGCAGGGCATGGCCCAGCCACCAGGCTACCCGCAGAAGCCACCAGGTTGCAGCCACAGTGCCGAGCATTTGGAAGGCTGAGCCACCTAGTTCCATCCACGACCCCATCCTGGACAGGACAACCTGGAGGTTCGGCAGGACAGCCTTGGTGAGGGGCAGGCTCAGCTCTACAGAATCCAGAGGATGAAAGGCCACAGGATCACCCAGGTCCTAAGGTCTGAGGGGGGAGGAGTCACCTGGCAATGAAGGACTGGTGGACCGCCCAGGTGGCATGGTAACCGGGCGGGGCCGGCCAGCCTAAGACCTGGCATGGAGGAACCCTGGCATCCTGGAAGGAACCACAGCGATGCCTGGTGACTAGCATTGGTTGTACATAGTGGGCAGGGATGTTGGGGACTGTGCCCTGTGCCCTCTCCTCCCACTGTATCCCTCCATCCCAAGGACACTCGGCCATCTCTTTCGAAACACTTTATTGAAACCTACTGACGGTACGGAGGGTGAGGCAGCTCCCAGCCTCCAGGCCCTTCCCATGCCCCAACCCAGTGGAAGGCTCCTGAAACCAGAATCTAGGAGCACTGACATGGCCTCTACCAAGTCTTCCCAGAGAAGCCATCAAAGGACACTAGACCTTGGGAACCACAGTGGGGGTGGGACACAGGTGAGGAGGGCTGCTCCTCCACTATGCCCAGGGGCTGGAGTCTGGCTCAGCAGGAGATTGGATGTCAGGCAGAAAGTGGCAGCTGGCTGCGATGTCCAGGCGCTCGTTCAGGGCGCAGAGGTCGCTGCCAGCCAGGCAGATGCTGTGGGCTGCCACCAAGCCCATGGGCTGCCAGGCCGGCTACATCGAGGTCAGCTTGCCAGTATACACCACGCACCGTGGCGTTCATGTCGTGGCCCAGGCATGTATTGAATGATTGAGCCAGGCATCAGACCAGTGGCCGGGAATACAAAAAAAAAACACTCAAAAACCCCAAACACTTCCCAATTCTTCCCATCGAGGAGCTTATATTCCTATCTGGAAGACAGCAAGCCAATAACATTGCACGCACAGATGTATGCTAAACAGATGGAAAGTGCTCTCAGAGGGAAGAGGTGGGATCCGGTGGGGAAAGGACTTCCTGCAGAAGCTGGGCTATGTATCAGGTACTGTCCCAGGCTCTGGGGATACAAGGCACAGATTGTAGAAATGGGAGGTTTAGGAGGAGGGGTAGGTTTGAGAGGAAAGATTGTGGCCTCTGTTAGGATTCTCAGCTATGGGACATCCAGATGGAAATATCCAGCAGGCAGTGCTGATGTGAGCCCGGAGCTTGGCAGACAAATGTGGGCCACATATGGGAGTCATCTGGGATGTGGGATGATCACTGAGCCCTTGCAACAAGGTTATTATCTGGGGGGCACTTAGCTAGGGAGAGCAGGGAAGGCGGGAAGCAGGATCAGCTAAGTTATTATCAGGTGGAAGGAGGAGCAGGCAGGAGAAGTGCATCCTGAAAACCTAGAGGAGACAGTATTAAGGGGAGAGGATGATAGGCTGGGTCCAAAGCAGCAGAGAGACGGAGGATGAGTGAGAAAAGGTCACTGGATTTAGCAGTAGAGAAATTCCTGGTGGCTCAGAAGAGGGCACTTTCAATCAGGTGGTGAAGACGGAAATCAGATTGCCTGAGGGTGGAGAAGTGACTGGGAGGTGAGAAAGTGATAAGAGATGAGAAAGTGATAAAGCAGGATGGAGAGTGAATCCTGGAGGGCTTCCTGGAGGAGGTGAGCTCAGAACTGGAGGGGTGGGCTGCAAAGGAGACACCTGACCTGAGCTTCTCCTTCCGTCTCTTGACCTTCCAGCTTCCAGCAGCGGGTAGAGAGCTTCCATGAGAACCCAAGCATCCGAGGGCTGCCGTGTGACAGTTATATCAGTCAGACAATTACCTTAGTGAGCTGTGGCCCCCTCCATCACTAAGTCAGACCCTAGAGAGGATGGAAGAACGGCCCCAGCATGACCTAATGTTTTCCCCATGTTGACCCAATCTTTCGTTGGGGAGTCTGTCCCTATTGTAAACATTCTGAGGTCCTTTCCTTCCTGTCCCCAACTCTATCCTCCTGGGAAAGGGCCACAGAAAGGGCCCCTGTATACCTCCTCTGGAAACATGGAAAGGGACGCCCATTCTGGCCTCAAGAAAAAAATTCTTCCCAGAGACAGAGACATCCTCCTCAGGGACACAGACTTCAAAAGAGGCCCGTCCCCACTCTCTAAGAGAAACCTCTCCAGAGACAGAGTGACCCTCAGACACACAAAGAGAACTCCAGAGACAGAGAAACTGCACTAGAAACAGTATACAAAGATAGAGAGATTCCTCCAAGGACAGAAACACCCTCCCATCAGAGATATGGAGAGACCGCTCACAGAGACCAAAGCCATGCGACCTGCCCACCACTGAGATACAGAGAGACCCTCCAAAGACACAGAAACCCCTCCTCCAAATGTGCAGAGGTACACTTCCCTTCCTGCCTGCCTGCCCACCCAATACTTGGAGGGAGCCGGCTGGGACCCAAGGCCAGCTAGTGATGAGCCCCAGCTTCTCCCCCACAGCTCCCTAGCTGACCATCTGTCCCGGCTGGGGCCCTCAGAGAGCTAGCCTGCTTGGGAGGCAGCTGCAAATGCTCTTGACAGTGTCACCCGCCTCCCCCACCGCGTCCTGGCTAACCTGCTCTTTCAAGAACTGCAGGCAGGTCTCAGGAAGCCTCTGGCCCACCTCCCATACAGACTAGAGAATGGGGACCTGAGGGTTGTGACAAGGGTCACATCAGGATCATGCCAAGGTCCAGCTGCGCCAGAGACTGCACTAAGAGAGAGGAAGACAGGAAAGAAAGGAGAGGGAGCAGAATGGAGGGAGGAGATAGATGTTTACACAGAGGGCCCAGCTTGGGGAGGGGGAGGCAGAACCTGGGTCTGGGCCTAGGCTCCCACAGGCTGCTGTTGCCTATTGACTGCTATACTCAGGAGTATGGAGGCCTGTGGCTGTGCCTGGGCCTGCTGGTCCAGGATGGGTGTAACATTGTATGTGCTTTTGTGCTTAGGTCTGTGACTCTGTATGCAATGGGTGGGCATGAATTAGGTGACCTTCAGCTTTGGCTACATGTGTGTGCTCAACCCCTCCCACACTCATGAAGACAATGACGGACTCTGGGATCCCCCCATTAAGGCTGGAAGGGGGCAGAATTCCTGGCTCTTCTAACTATGAACTCAGTGGCCTGGGTGGGACCTGAAGGGAGCTCTGAGTCAGATGAACTTTGATCTCTCCTTTCTGTGGACAATTCCAGCCCCACTTCTCTAAAGTGATGTGTCAGAAGTAGCTGACAAGCTCTGAGGCTCTGGATGACATTGTAGGGACCCTGGGAGTTCAGGCATTGGCCCTCAGAAGCATGCATGACCAGCCTTAGCAGTTACGAATGGACATGTCCACAGGTGGGAGGGAGGGGATGGTTGGAGAAAGGACGGGGAGAAAGGCAGAAAAATGAAGGGGCAAAGCATCCCTCCCTTCTCCTAGTGCCTTTGCCCTTCCTCCCTTCTCATCTTCTTCCAAAATTAGGGGTCTAGGGGCAGCTAGGTAGCGCAGCAGACAGAGCACAGGCCCTGAAGTCAAGAGGACCTGAATTCAAATTTGGTGTCGGACCAAACATTTGACACTTACTAGCTGTGTGACCATTGGTAAGACACTTAATCCCAATTGCTTAAAAAAAAACAACAAAAAAGTGGGTCTCTGTCTAGTCTAGCCCAATCTCCCCCCATATCTATCCTCCCTGTCTCTCTTTGTTCCTCTCTCCTCTCTCCTCTCTCTCTCTCCCTCCCCTCCTCCTCCTCTTCTTCATCTTCTTCTTCTTCTTCTTCTCCTCTCTCTCTCTCTCTCTCTCTCTCTCTCTCTCTCTCTCTCTCTCTCTCTCTCTGTCTCTCTCTGTCTCTCTCTCTTCTCTCTCTCTCTCTTCCCCCCCAACATTTCCTCTCTCTCATGCCCTTCTCTCTCTCTGAAATCTCTCCTCCTCTCTATCTCCCTTATATCTCTCCCATTTCTGTGCCCCAGTCTCTCCCCTTACATCTCTTCCTGTTCTCGTTTTCCCCATCTCCTTTGTCCTTCTGTCTCCCCATCTCTTTCCCTATAAAGTCCCATCATTTCTTCTCATCTCTATCCCCCTCTGTGCCCTTCCAATATCCCGCCCCATCTTTCTCCTTACTTCTGTCCTGATAATCTCTCTCCCCTGCCCCACATCACTGTGTCTCCCCTTAGTATTCACTGTGATATGTGCCTAGGACCTGGTGGAGTATGTGGAGATGTATTGCAGGGGCCTACTCTGGGTGGCTTTCAGAGTTGGGGGTTCTAGCTCTGGCTTCTGGTCTCTAGAGATAAGGATTCCAGGACTGATGTGGTTGAGCGGGAGGCTGATTCTGAAGCTGGCTATATGAATAAAGCTCCCAGAACTGTGTCGTGACCATGCCTAGGGTTCTGGATCTGTGTTTGGGGTTTCTATAGTTCACTTTTGGGCTGGTGAGGACTTCAGAATTTGATGGGCTCTAGCCTGCAGCACTTGGGGAGAATATTGGCTATAGATTTCTTTGGGGGTGGGGCTCTGGGATTCAACTAGGGTGAGAATTAAGCTGGGGGGTGTCAACTCCCCCAAATAGTTGAGGAAAGGATGATGATTCTGGATGTGGGTCTCTAGGTTCTAGAGCTGCCTTTGGGAGAGTTCCAAGCTCCATATCTGGATAGAATGATTGTTCTGAACCTGGGTTGGATGGTGAGGGTTCTGAGACCTCAATGATATCCCCTCATGTCTCCCAAGGAGGAAGCATGTGGCTGCCCTCTTAGATGTGAGGGCTCTCCAGGGTGCAGCAGCGCATCATGAGATGCTGGCTGTGGCCAGGAACCTGGAGTAGAGTGGGGAAGGGGCTCCTGCTCTTCCCAGAGACTGAACTTTTTTTTCTGACATTCCTGTCCCTTGGCCAACTTTCTGTCGGAGCCTCCCCCTCCCTCTTGCCCAACTCACTAGGCCTGATCTTGCCCGCCTGCACAGCCCCTGCCCTCGGCCCCCTGCTCAGCCTCATGCCCAGCCCTGAGCACACCTGGGACTCCTACAACCTGCCCTGTGATGCTGCTGTCCCAGCCTGGAAGCCTATGTCTTCTCCCTTTCCCCCAACATCTGCTGCTGAGAAAGATTCTGCCCCCAAGGTTGGATTCTGTCCCTGGGTTTCAAACCAGGTCATAGAGTAAGGGATGTTAGAGCTGGGAGAGTCCTCAGAACAGAATGTCATAGCTAGGAGAACCCTAGGAAGATGAAATGTCGAAGCTGGAAGGGCCTATAGAACATAGACCATCAGAACTGGGAGAACTTGTAGAACACCAAATGTCAGAATTGGGAGGAACCTCAGAACACAGAAGGTCAGTGCTGGGAGGCACCTCAAAACAGAGAAAGTGAAGGTTGAAAAGAAAGTTAGAACCTAGATCAATAATCAATCAATAAACATTTATTAAGCACCTACTATGTGCCAGCCACTACACTAAGTGCACGGACTATCACGGTGGGAGGATACATCAGATGCTGGAGTTTTATTTCCTCATTTTAGAGATGGGAGAACTGAGGCTCAAGAGTGAGGAAAGGGACTTCTCCCTAGGTCACACAGCAAGCCAGTGGCAGAGCTGGGAGCCAGGGCTGCTCCGGAGTTAGGGTAGGTCCCATAGAAGTAATGGAGGCTGTGCCTTGCTCTGCCCAGTCTCCATCTCTCTTCCTTCTAAACTTTTTCTTGGGGTGGCTCCTCATGTAATAAGGAATGTATGATGATAAAATACATATGTTTCTATTTAACGAGCAACTGAGACTAAGTCCTGATTTGGGAGGTGGGGGTGGATGGCAACTGGGGAGGCACCAAGCAGGCCCCTGAGGCAAGGTCGGGGCACCAAGCTCTCTCTCCCACATAGAGCTGGGCCAGAAGTTAGGGGTGTGAACCCCAAGGTGGCTAGGGTCCCCTAGCAGGAATCCCCCTGCAAAAGGGAGAAGGCTTGGCCTTCCCTTCCAAGGACTCCCAGTCTGAGCAGAAAACATGGCCCCAATCATGCCTTACCACTGGCTGCTTTAGGTCCCCCTCCATAGGACTCTCCTTCCTGAAGGAACCTCATGTGAGAAATGCTAACACTTTGGTTCCGACAGAATTGATAAGAAAACAGGACAGGGGGAGATTAGGCTATTGATTAATTGATTTATTGGTTTACTGGTTTACACAAATATGTAAACAAGACATGGGGGAGATTGGTTTTCACAGACTATAGAAACAATAGATTCTGCATTGCAAACACAATTGTTAAATGGGATGCGCAAGAATTTTGGTCAAAGTTTTTGGGTAACTTTTGAAGTCTGAGATTGGAGAAGGAACAGTGGGAAAGAGCTCTCATCTCAGGCTTTCAGCGGCAGATTGATATTAGAATCAAAAAACAGGGAGAGAATCTCTCAGAATTTAGTGGAAGGTGCAGCAAGCAGCCTTTATTGATAAGGGTTTGGAGCATGCCAGAGGGGAAAGGGGATGAGAAGAATTTGAATTCAGGGATCTCAAGACAAAGAGTTTGAATTGCTGTCTTTGTATCCCTCCCACCAATATATCTGATATCAAGCCAATGTGTTTAGAGTTGTAGAAGTAAGGGCTTTCCTGTCTTTTTTTTAAATTAGGCAATTGGTGTTAAGTGACTTGCCCAGATTCACACAGCTAGTTAAGTGTCAAGGTTTTGGTCTCAGGCTGGATTTGAATTCGGGTCCTTCTGACTCCAAGGCCAGTGCTCTATCTACTGTGCCACCTAGCTGCCCCTTTTCTTTCTTTTAATGGGATTACTTTAAGATTTCAGTGATTTGTTTAGAATGCACAAGAAAGTTGTAAAAGCTGTTTGGGAAGAAAGAGAGAGAGAGGGAGAGGAAGAGTGCAGTTCTCTGGATTTGAAATTCTTATTTCCCTTCAGATTTCAGAACTGCAAAGGAAAGCTGCCCAGCCTTGGTGAGTGTAATTTGGGTGGAGGTAGAGTGTTTTGAGGTAAGCCACCATGCTCTTAAGTTCCCCACCCTTGGATGGTTGTTCTGGGTGTCTGTGTCAGCTTTTAATGGTTTAAATATGTTGAGAAGGTGTTGTTTCGATGTAAGAGGTGGAGAGGTTGTGACCCCTCAAAGACCAGAGTACATGACGGGTCGTCTAGAATGAACTCACAGACTCAAGCATTTTTTAAGTCAAGGTGGCAAACATTTATTGTTATGCTTTTCAGCGGGCATGGATTCCTAAGGATCCTGCGAGAGACTGAGAATGCAGCTAGGGTTTACTTGGAAAAGAGCATGGGAAAGAAATGTCAGGGACACTGATGAGGTAATCCAAAGGTGCAGGTGTCTTTGGGAGCTATGGATGAGAAAGTACAGGGAGCATACCAGACAGGGAGGGAGATGACAGAGGTATGGATCTTTGGAGTCTGGTAGGAGGAAAAGTCCTTGGGCTGGCCAAGGATAAAACTCCTTGGGCTGGGCAAGGCACCCCTGTCCCTCTGTCTTGATGAGAGAATAATCTGCAGCAAGGGAAAGCTCTCTTACAAGACAGGAACTTACTAAGGAATTGGGAGACTTCCAGAGACATGATCTGAGGGCTGGGGCCTGAGCAGCCCAGCACTCTCTCACCCAGCTTTGCGTAGCTGCACCAGGAAGAGAGACAAGGGTTGTGCTGGGGCCCACACATGAATAACTGCTAGGCGCAGTGTCCTTGTGCTGGGGAGAAAATGTCAGGGACAGTGTTTCAGAGGCTAGGGAGAAATTCAGGTCCAAGTACAAGCACCCAAGCATAAGCACACAAGCATCACATCAGTGTGAGAAAGTTTGGGTTTGTCTTAAAGAGAAGTATTGCTCGATCTGAAAACCAATAAAGTTATAGAGGATTAAAAGGCCATCCACCTCTCAGGATAACAAATTGCTGAGCCTGAGATTTTCAGGAGAGTGGCTTTATCTGATAAGCTCTAAGAAGGAGAGGGGACTTTTTCTTTGTTCCCTTAAAGAAGTAGGAAAGAGACAGGGAAAGAACTATTTAGAGCAGGAATTACCACCATGTGTCTTTTTTAAGGGAATATATAAATTTGTGGAAAATATTTCCTTTTAAAGGGCCAAGAGTATTGGATTTTAAAAAATCTTTAAATGTTTATCTTTAGCGATTATAAATTCAGATCTGATTGGATTTATGTTTATTGCTCTATAAAGAAGAAAAAATAATGGTTGTTATGGGACAAAAATGTTATATGATTGTAGAATGCTTAATACAACGGCATATGTTAGAAGTGGCATTGTTATTATTTAATGTAATTGTTAAAAATACTGAGAGTAGTAAGTTCAATAATTTCTATATGTGATAATCTGGAAATGCAATTGATGTTATCTGAGGTTTATTGTTTAAGTTATTACTGTGTTTCTAAATTATATTGTATTGTGAAAACTCTTAGATTGTAAATTTTGAGGGACCATTGTGAGGTAGAAATGGTGTTAAAGGAACTCTTGACCTAGAATGGGTCTTTTAGTGATGAAATCAGATAATTGGAAACTGTTAAAATATTTAATGAGGTATATTTGGTTATAAGCAGGTAATAATGATATTTATATTTACTATGATAACACACTCATTTAAAATCTTGACTATTATAAAAATATATGGTGGTTTAAAGTTATAGTTTCAACATATTAATGATGGGATTCTCTGGGCAAAGTGTGTGTAATGATGAGATAATGATTCTCTGTGCAAAGTGATTTGGGAGTGCATTCATCTAAATTAATAATGGGCTGTTTCAAAGTTTGTTACTGTGGTGGAAATAACTGTATAATGTATGCCCTATGGTACAAACATATTTTATTGTGAACAACTTAATATGTACTGTTTCGGGAATTAATGAAATATTCTCTCATATATCAGGGCCCCAATTAGAAATTTTAAAAAATATATTTTTAACCCAGGCCTTCTTTGGGCTAAAAACTGGGTTTGTTGGGGGATGGGCCCTATGGGCCAGGCTCTTAAGGCAAGGGATTAGCGTACTTGGGGAAATCTGGGATGCCACTGGCCAACGGTCTTGATTGAGAATGTCAGTAAGGTTGCCCTCCGTCATCAGACCAGTAAGAGACAATGAAAGGCTAACATAGATAATAAAGTAAAGCCAGTCTATAGGGGTGGGAGTGACACCAGGAGATTGTTGGAATTGGTGGAGGGGTTCAGAAAGAAAGATTTTTTGGGGGTCTGTTTTGAGTTTTAATACACCACTTACACATTTCTGGATTTTCTTATATGATGCAATCTGGTAAGCAATTGTATCAACTATGTTGTTGGAAGGGCATTATAATCTGTAATGTTTTTAGATTAAGAAAGGGAAAAAAGAAATGGGTCAGGCTGTTGGGGCATTCTATATGATCCCGTTTTGTAACATTTCCTTTCAAGTACTGTAATTTAAGAAATGAGAACTTCCAAGTTTTGTCTATGTTTAAAGGGAACTTTTAGCTGGGAGTATTTGGCTCTCACTTATGAAGTTTAAAATTGTTAACTTAGCTATTTGGAGTTATTGTTTAAGTCAAGCACTGGTAAAAGTGTGTGTGTGTGTGTGTGTGTGTGTGTGAGAGAGAGAGAGAGAGAGAGAGAGAGAGAGAGAAGAGAGAGAGAAGAAATTTGGTAATTATGCAAAAAAAGATTTTGTAAAATCTCATAATTCTTATCAATCATGTGCAGGAGTTTTGGGTTATGGAACTCTTACTGAATAAGTGGCTCATTGTACCTTTTGACTAGAGAATTTAGGTAACTAGGAATTTTATAGTAATTAGGAAATTGTAAGCTATTTTTAAGAAAGGGAGATACTTTTAGGAAGAAAATGTTTTGATGAAATCTTTGATATTCTTTTAGAGGGCCTACCAAATTTCTATTTGCAAGAAAATTATGTCCAAACCTACTATGAACTTAGAGTTTCATTCCTGAGTTTGTTGTGTCCTTGGATTGGACTTAACTGGGTGCCTTTAGAGAAATAGTCTCAATGGAAGCAGAATCAGAGATCTAGGGCTAGTGATTAATACTAAAGCATGTAAGCTGTACGTAGGAAGGATCTTACTATTTTGATCTGAATTCATTCCAAGGCCTAGCAAGAGTTAAAATTACTGTTTGAACTTATCATATGTATAAGATTCAACTCCTAAAAGTGTCTCATTCTTTCAGATTAAGAATGGTTTGGGAGGGATGAATAAGCTTGAGAAACAGAGAGGCAAATCTATTTAGAGTAGCAGCTTGTGATCTTAATGGAAATTTTATTTTACTCAGGATGTTATTTGGAACCAGAACATGGGTAGGAAGTTATGCAAACTACTTAGAGCTCACTTTGGAGATGTTCCCTAATTGATGTGAAACTATAGTCACATCTGAAACCTTAATGAGGGGAATTTGCTATGTAAGACCTTGGGGATTGTTAATGAACTGCTGTTCTGAGTCTAACTTCAAGTATGGTTAACAAGGAACTAATGGAGCTACTGACCCATGACGTCAGCAACCTGCAAAGAGGTTTGTGAGCTGCATCTATGTGCTGCAAGAGGATGTTCTTATGGGAAGGTCAGCAGCTTTAAATGGGCAGTTTATCTTTACTTTTGGGTCTCTGTATCTGTACTTAATAAGGGGATTGCCCCCTTTCTAATTTCTCAATGGATCATTGAATTTCTCCTATATTGTTTTAAGTCCCCAAAATCGCTTGATGAAATGTTGCCCAGCAGCACAGCCCCAGATAGAACCATCAGTAAGGCATTGCCAGGTTTAACCACTTTAGCTGAGGAGTTGGCAGAGAACTCTGGGATAGATAATTAGTTAAAGGGGTGGTTAGAATATTAACTGCTGTAGGATGTTGCATAATTCCATGCAATAAGAGACTAGCACAATGACTGATAATCTCACTAAAGATTATCCCAGCAGGACCCACAGTGGGAGTTCAGAGGGCAGGTTCTAGTGATATAGGATGATGACTGAAAGTACTAATGAGACTTTCCCCAGTAATGGAGAATTTGAAATCATGTTAAGGAGATTAGAGGATAAGGAAATTGGGAAGGCGTGGCAACCAAATCCTTAGTAGAAGAATAGAGGAATTGTGAGAAATGCTAACAGTTTGGTTCCCACAGAACTGATAAGAAAACAGGGCAGGGAGAGATTAGGTTATTGATTAATTGATTTGTTGGTTTCTTGGTTTGCTGGTTTATGCAAATATGTAAAGAAGACAAGGGGGAGATCGGTTTTCCCAGACTCTGTAGAAACAATAAATATTGCATTGCAAACACAGATGTTAAATAGGAAGTGCAGGAATGTTGGGACAAGTTGGGGGTTAAAGCCATATAACTGCCCTGCTCCTGTACAGGAGTGTGACTCCAATGAGGGAACACATCCAATTCTCTCCAGAATTGCTAATAAAGGTATCTCTTCTCTCACTCCACAACTGTGATTTTGTTATGACCCAGCTAACTCTTGTTTGGGGAATTCACCAAGCCCAGTCTCTGTCTGAATTCTGAATTGAGTCTGGGGTTTTTATAACCCTCATTCACATCCTATATCAGAAGAAGGGAGCAGTCTAGGGAAGAGGAAATGAAGGGTTTTCCTTCTTGCTCCTCTCCCTCCCTCAAAGGTTTCAGATACCTAGGAACTTATGGGATAAGATTTTTTTTTGTTTCAATTCTTTAATGTTCTTTAAATGACCTTTGTATATCTTCTCTTCAACATTAGTCCCATTGAATTATACAAACTTCATATGTTCTTGCCAAGTTATGGTCTTTTATTTATCATTTGCAAAATTTCCTCTACTTCTGTATTTTTTTTCAGAACTTGTACTTTGGAAAGAACATCTATCGTGTGTTTTTATTTTTTTATTTTACTTTTTTTTCATTCATTCAAGACATTTTTAAAATTTTGATTTATCAATAATCACTTCCATATGCTTTTGAGTTTAAAATTTTTCTCTCCCTTCCTCCCCATCACCTTCCCCAAAATGGTGCACAATCTGATATAGGCTATAAATTTACATTCCTATTAAACATGTTTTCACATTAGTGATGCTGTAAGTAAAAATTAAAACGAATAGGAGCAACCATCAGAAAGAGGAAACAAAACTCAACAGAAAAGAAAAAAATAGCAATTCAACTTCCATAGTTCTTTCTTTGGATTTGGAAAGCATTTTCCATCACGAGGCCTTTGGAGATGTCTTAGATCCTTGTATTGCTGGGAAAGGTTAAGTTTATCAATATCACTCATCTCGCTGCATGGCTGTTATTGTGTACAACGTTCTCTTGGTTCTGCTCACTTCACTCAGCATCACACCATACAAGTCTTTCCAGGTTTTTCTGAAGTCAGCCTGTTCATCATTTCTTATAGCACAATAGCATTCCATTCCATTCGTATACCACAACTTGCTCAGCCATTCCCCAATTGATGGGTATCCTCTCAATTTCCAATTCTTTGCCACCACAAAAAGAGCTACTATGAATATTGCGCTGTACATGTGGGTCCTTTTCCCATTTGTATGATCTCTTTGGGATATAGCCCTTGAAGTGCTATTCCTGGGTCAAAGGGTATGCACATTTTTATGGTCCTTTGGGCATAGTTCCAAATTGCTCTCCAAAATGGTTGGATCATTTCACAACTCCACCAACAGTACATTAATTTTCCAATTTTCCCACATATTCTCCAACATTTATCATTTTCCTGTTTTGTCATATTGGCCAATCTGATAGGTGTGTTGTGGTACCTCAGAGTTGTTTTGACTTGCATTTCTCTAATCAATAGTGATTTAGAGCATTTTTTCATATGACTATAGGTGGCTTTAATTTCTTCATCTGAGAACTGCCTGTTCATATCCTTTGACCATGTATCAATTGGGGAATGGCTTGTATTCTTATAAATTTGACTTAATTCTCTATATATTTTAGAAATGAGGCCCTTATCAGAGAAACTGGTTGTAAAAATTCTTTACCAATTTTCTATCTTCCTTCTAATCTTAGTTGCATTGGCTTTGTGCAAAAACTTTTCAATTTAATATAATCAAAATTATCCATTTTGCTTTTTGTAATGTTCTCTATCTCCTGTTTGGTCATGAATTCTTCTGTTCTACTTACATCTGATAGGTAAACTATTCCTTGCTCTCCCAGTTTGCTTATAGTATCAGCCTTTATATCTAAATCATGAACCCATTTTGACTTTATTTTGGTATATGATGTGAGATTTTGGTCTGTGCCTAGTTTCTGCCATACTCTTTTCCAGTTTTCCCAGCAGTTTTTTTTCAAAGAGTGGGTTCTTATCCCAGAAGCTGGGGGTCTTTGGGTGTATCAAATAATAAATTACTATACTCATTGACTACTCTGTCTTGCATATTTAACCTATTCCACTGATCCACCACTCTATTTCTTAGCCAGTACCAAGCAGTTTTGATGATTGCTGCTTTATAATACAAGTTAAGATCTGGAATTGCTAGGCCACCTTCCCCTGCATTTCTTTTCATTAGTTCCTTTGATATTCTGGACCTTTTGGTCTTCCAAATGAATCTTGTTATTAATTTTTCTAACTATAAAACAATTTTTGGTAGTTTGGTATGGCACTGAATAAGCAAATTAGCTTAGGTGGAATTGTCATTTTTATTATATTAGCTCGACCTACCCATGAGCAACTGATGTTTTTCCAGTTGTTTAGATCTGATTTTATTTGCGTGAAAAGTATTTTGTAATTGTGTTCATAGAGTTCCTGGGTTTGTTTGGGGGAGGTAGACTCCTAAATATTTTATGATGTCTACAGTAAGTTTAAATGGAATTCTCTTTCTATCTCTTGCTGTTGGGCTTTGTTGGCAATATATAGAAATGCCGATGATTTATGTGGGTTTATTTTACAGCCTGCAACTTTGCTAAAGTTCATTATTTCAAGTAGTTTTTTACTTGATTCTCTAGGATTCTCTAAGTATATCATCATGTCATCTGCAAAGAGTGATAGCTTTGTTTCTTCTTTGCCTATTCTAATACCTTCAATTACTTTTTCTTCTCTTATTGCTAAACCTAATGTTGCCAGTACGATATTG
This sequence comes from Phascolarctos cinereus, assembly GCF_003287225.1. Taxonomy (NCBI): domain Eukaryota; kingdom Metazoa; phylum Chordata; class Mammalia; order Diprotodontia; family Phascolarctidae; genus Phascolarctos; species Phascolarctos cinereus. The sequence continues at coordinate 412,285,897 of NW_027556098.1, forward strand.
AATAACAGTGGTGACAATGGACATCCTTGTTTCACCCCCAATCTTATTGGAAATGCATCATTTGTCCCTGTTACATATAATGCTTGCTGAAGGTTTTAGACAGATGCTATTTATTATTTTAAGGAAGACTCCATTCATACCTATGCTTTCTAGTGCTTTTAATAGGAATGGTTGTTGTATTTTGTCAAAAGCTTTTTCTGCATCTGTGGAGATGATCATGTGGTTTCTGTTGGTTTTAGTGTTGATATGCTCAATTATGCTGATAGTTTTCCTAATATTGAACCAGCCCTGCATTCCTGGTATAAATCTTACCTGGTCATAGTGTATTATTCTTGTGATAAATTCCTGTAATCTGTTTGCTAATACGTTGTTTAAAATTTTTGCATCTATATTCATTAGAAAAATTGGTCTATAATTTTCTTTCTCTGTTTTGACTCTTCCTATCAACACCATATTTCTATTATAAAAAGCATTTGGTAAGACTCCTTCTTCAACTATTTTCCCAAATACTTTATATAGTATTGGAGTTAATTGTTCTTTAAATGTTTGATAGGATTCGCATGTAAATCCATCTGGCCCTGGAGATTTTTTCCTAGGGAGTTCATCAATGCCTTGTTCAATTTCTTTTTCTGAGATGGGGTTATTGAAGTATTTTACTTCCTCTTCTATTAATCTGGGTAATTTATATTTTTGTAAATATGTATCCCTTTCACTCTCATTGTCAAATTTGTTGGGGTATAGTTGGGCAACATAATTCCTAAGTATTTTTTTAATTTCCTCTTCCTTGGTGGTAACTTCACCCTTTTCATTCTTGATACTAGTCATTTGGTTTTCTTCTTTCTTTTTTTAAATTAAATTAACCAAAGGTTTATCTATTTTATTGGTTTTTTCACAAAACCAGCTCTTAGTTTCATTTATTAGTTCAATAGTTTTCTTAATTTCAATTTTATTAATTTTTCCTTTGGTTTTCAGTATTTCCAATTTGGTGTTTAACTGAGGATTTTTAGTTTGTTCTTTTTCTAGGTTTTTACTTATATGCCCAATTCCTTGATCTCTTCTTTTTCTATTTTATTTTTGTAAGCATGCAGAGATAGAAAACTTCCCCTAAGAACTGCTTTCACTGCATCCCATAAGTTTTGGTATGTTGTCTCATTATTGTCATTCTCTTGAATGAAATTATTGATTGTTTCTATGATTTGTTCTTTGACTCTATCATTTTTAAGGATTAGACTATTTAGTTTCCAATTATTTTTCAGTCTATCTTTCCATGGCCCTTTATTATATAATTTTTATTGCATCATGATCTGAAAAGGATGCATTTAACATTTCTGCCTTTCTGCCTTGGATTGTGAGGTTTTTATGCCCTGGTACATGGTCAATTTTTGTGTATGTGCCATGTACCACCCAAAAAAATGTATATTCCTTTCTATCCCCAGAGGTCTATCATACCTAACTTTTCTAATGTTCTATTCATCCCCGTTACTTCTTTCTTATTTTGTGGTTGGATTTCTCTAGTTCAAAGAGGGGGAGGTTGAGGTCCCTGACTAGTATAGTTTTGCTGTCTATTTCTTCCTGTAACTCCCTGAACTTCTCCTTTAAGAATCTGGATGCTATTTGGTGCATATATGTTTAGTAATGATATTACTTCATTGTCTGTGGTGCCTTTTAGCAGAATGTAGTTTCCTTCTTTTATCTCTTTTGATAAGATCTATTTTTGCTTTTGCTTTGTCTGAGATCAGGATTGCTACCCCTGCTTTTTTTTACTCCAGCTGAAGCATACTATATTCTGCTCCAGCCTTTTACCTTTACCCTGTATGTGTCACCCTTTTTCAAATGTGTTTCCTGTAAACAACGTATTGTAGGATTATGGTTTTTAATCCATTCTGCTATCCACTTCCATGTTATGGGAGAGTTCATCCCATTCACATTCACAGTTATGATTACTATCTGTGTCTTTTTCTCCATCCTTTTCCCCACCTGTTTATGCTTTTCTTTCTCCTTTCTCCTTCCCCCCCACTAGTGTTTTGCTTTTCACCACCACCTCCTTCAGTCCCTCCCCCCTCTATCCCCCCTCCCTTTTCTTTCCCATTTTCCCTCCTACTGCCTATAGGCCAAGTTAGATTTCTATACCTAACTGATTATATTATGCCCTTCCTGAGCCTAATCTGATGAGAGTAAGGTTCAAACAATGCTCATCTCCCTCCCTTTTTTCCCTCTGCTGTAATACGTTTTTGTGTCTTTTCCTGTAATTTACCTTTGTCTCCATCCTCCTTTCTCAGTACATTTTCTTAGATCAGACTAATCCACTTATTTGGATCCATTTAACCCACTTGATCAGATTTTTTTTTATCATTACATCAAAGTCAACTTTTATCCACCCCCTTTATGTATACTCCTTTAACATGGTGTAATAACAATACAGGTCTCAAGAGTTGCAAGAGTCATCTTCCCTTGTATGGATGTAAACAGTCCACCCTTACTAACAATATATTGTATCTTTCTTTTTAAGTCTCTTTTTGAATCTTGTGCTTGAAGATCAAATTTTTGTTGAGCTCTGGTCTTTTTATCAGCAATGTTTGGAAGTCCCCTATTTCATTGAATATCCATCTCCTCCCTTGAAAGATCATGCTCATTTCCATTGGGTAGTTGATCCTTGGCTGTAATCCAAGCTCCTTTGCCTTATGGAATATCATGTTCCACACCCTGCAGTCTTTTAATGTGGAAGCTGCAAGATCCTATGTAATCCTGACTGTGGTTCCATGGTATTTAAATTGTTTCTTTCTGACTGCTTGCAGTATTTTTTCTTTCATCTGGTAATTTTGGAATTTAGCTACAATATTTCTTGGCGTTTTCAAATTGGGATCTCTTTTAGGCAGTGAGCAGTGGATTCTTTCTATGGTTATTTTCCCTTCTGGTTCTAGGACTTCTGGGCAGTTTTCCTTTATGATTTCCTAAAAGATACTATCCAGACTCTTTTTTTCATCATGATTTTCACGTAGTCCAACAATTTTTAAATTGTCTCTCCTGGATCGATTTTCCAGGTCAGTTGTTTTACCCCTGAGGTATTTATGTTTTCATCTAGTTTTTCCTTTTTTTGTTTCTGTTTCACTGATTCTTGCTCTCTCATAGAGTCCTTAGTTTCCAGTTGTCCAATTCTAATTTTTAACAGATTGTTTTCTTCTGTTAGTTTTTGTACTTCCTTCTCTACCTGGCCAATTGTGTTGTTAAGGGATTTGTTTCTTCAGTGTACATTTTTCCCAATTGGCCAATTGTATTTTTTAAGGACTCTTCTACTTCTCTCATTTGACTTTTAAAATTCTTCTTGAGCTCTTCTAAGAAGGCTTTTTGGGCTGCAGACCAGTTCGTAGTCCCTTTTGATGTTGCAGATGTGGGTTTGGTGACAATGTTGTCCTCTTCAGAATTTCTGGCTTGATCTTCACTCTTCTCATAATATGAAACTATGGTATGTTTCTTTTTACTCATGGTGTTTCTTTATTCCCTGTCCCTTAAAGAGATTGGGCTCTCCTGCTGGGGAACAGAGGGTACTGATCCAAGCTTCTGGGGTTGGGAGCCTAGGTCTTGGTCACTGGCTTTGTGTGCTGGGGCCCCTTATGTTGGCCATTGGAGGCTGTAGGGTTCTGGCAGCTTACCTGGTGTTGGGCTGGAATCAGCAAGGCTGGAACTTTCAGGTAGTTCTAGGTTGCCTGCTTTTCCTTTCCTTTAGCTTTCTTCAGCTCCTTTTAGATGGCGGCTGCAGGGTGTTTATCTGCCTGGGGCCCATCGCAGTGTTGCTTCCCTTATTTTTGCTGGGCACTGGGAGACATTTGCTGTAGAATGCCAAGGCACCAGGATCTCCTCCTGCTGTGCTAAAGTGGGGCTTTCCATTAGCTGGCTGGGATGCCTCCCTTTCCATACTGCTCCCCTTCCCCCAGGGTAAGAGAGGCCTTTCCCTTTAATCCCTCAAGCTACATGGGCTACTGCACTGCTGCTCCCCATCTTTTTTCTGGTTTAGCTGTTCCAGAGTTTTTTTCTGGGGTGATATTTTCTGGGTTTTCAGAGGTTGATAGGGGAGGGTGAGAGCAACTACCTTTTTACTCCACCATCTTGTGCCCCACTGGGATAAGATTTAGAGCTGAAAGGGACCTCAGAGGCCAGATAGTCAAATCTCCACTTTTACAGATAAAGAAAACCCAGTCCAACGTCACAAAGTTAGTGAGTGTTAAAAGCAGCATTTGAACTCGGTGCTCATAAAAGGAGACATCTGGTCTCAGCTGAGCTCCTCACACACCCTAGCACACCTGAGCTGCCACACTGGCTGCTTCCAAGAAGCCTTCCAGTGCCAATCCCTGCCATACTGGGAGTTTCAGGGGGTCCTACAGCCAATGAAGGGAAGGCAGGGCCTTCTCCAATCTCTTCTTCCCAGTCTCTAGCCTTGGGTAAGTGGGTAAGCTCCCTTGGCCCCAGAGCTAGGAGTGGGAAGTTGGGACCTACCCCTCCTCTGCCTCACTGTGAGACCCTGGCCTAGGTCCCACTCCTTCCCTTGGTCTTGGTTTCTCCATCTGTCCAGAGGATCTTCGCCAAAGTGACCTCTGTGGTCCTTTCCAGCCCTGACATGTTGGGATTTGGTGACTCCCTGCTGGATCCCCAGAGGCCCTGGGAAGGAGACAGGAATTTGATTGGTTTCCTTGTTTTTCTTCATCAAGGGGAGGGGAAGGGGAGATAGCTAAAGGCAGCCCAGGGTGAGGGCCAAATTCTTCCCTCTGAGAGTCACCCCTCCCAGCTTCCAGCTAGAGGTGTTGGGGGGATTGGGGGGAGGGGGCTACGGGGGATAATAGAGGAGGAGGCTGTGGTGGGGGGGAAAGTGCTGGGGGAGGGGGCTGAGGGAAGACACGGGAGGAGGAGACTGAGGTGGTGGGTGAGGGGCTGGGGGGGAGGGACATATGGGAGGGGGGATGTGGTGGAGAGGTAAGTGCTTGGGAGAGAGAGTTAGGGGGAGGGATACAGCAGGAGAGGGCTGTGACATGCATGGGGGGATGGTGGGGAGGACAGGGCTCTCTGCTTGTTCTAAGGGAGAGAGCCTTGAGAACTTTCCTGCCTCTGGCCCTCCCTGGGTGGGCTTGGTGAGTGGCTTTGGCTAAATGCATTTCCTTCCCTGAACCTTGGCTTTGATACCATTGGAAAAATGAGAGACTGGCACAGATGGAGGGCAAAGGCCCAGCTTGAACCCAAGACCCAGAATGTCAGACCTAAGGAAGAGTATAAGGAGACTGGTCCCAGCGGCTGGCAAGGAATTTGGGAGATTTATCAAAATCCATCCCCTCCCACCTAATGTTACAGAAGTGAAAATGAGACTAGGAAGAGGAAGTCACTTCCCTGGGGTTACAGAGCAAATAAGGGAAGGAGGTCAAGATGGGAACCAGAGCTCCTCAGGCCTGTAAATCATCACTGTGTATTGACTCCCCCTTACCCCAGCCTGGAGTCTGTGACAACTTCTAAGAGTGGGGAGCTGGGAGGGAGGAGGAAGAGGAGGAGGAGGCCTCCTGCATCTCCCCCATCACTCCCTGCCCTTTCTGCTACCAGGGATCCCTTCCGTATCTGACAGGCTGCTCATGGGCAAGAGAGGTCAGGCTACCTCTCCTGGGCCCCACTCAGCAGACCTAGGAGTGATGAGGGGTGGAGGTAGGGTTCAAATCCAGGACTCCCAGACTGGCCCCTGGGCCTGGGTGGCACCTGAATAGGGGTGAGTATGCTTGGCCATGCAGCAGTTGATAAGATGGATAGCTAACTAAAGAGAAAACAATTTATTATAGCAAGTTATATCTGTAGCTTCTTGGGGCTCAGGTTTCTCCTCAAAATGAGCCTAGTAAGCAGGACAAAGGGATGACCCAATGAAAGGAAACGCTTCTGTTTGCCCCCTTCTTCCTACCAGCAGCAGTCACCACTCTTCCCCCAACAAAAGGCCTCCAATTGAGCCCCCACCTCCTTCCCACAACTCTTCAGGATCTGCTGAATGCTCTGAACTGAGAGTTGAAGAACGTCAGAATCAGGGTGATGAATTTGGAGTTGGAAGTCAGGGGCCACAGCAACAAGCTCTGAGGAAAGCAGGGAGCACAGTGGTCAGGAGGCAGCCTAGCACCCAGAGCACTGGGGCCTGGGGCAATCCCCACTCAGGGCCTCCTCAGACAACTCCAGAAGAAACAGAGCCCAGCAGATAACTACTGACTTAGGAACATCAGCCATGGAGAGGAGTCATATTTACCTTCATAAGCATTTCCCAATTATATTTTAATCTGGTCTGGGCAGCACTTTGGTGTTTTTCAGTGCACGAGTTTTGGTATCTCTACACTAGGTGATCTCTAAGGCCCTCCCAGCTCTGACATTCCCTGTTCTAAGAGCCGTCCCAGCTCTCACATTCCATGTTCAAAGTGCCTCCCAGCTCTTGCATTCTCTGTTCTAAGGTCCCTGATACTTCTGATATTCTCTGTTTTCAGGTGTTCCTTCCAGCTCTGACATTCTAAGATTCCTTCTTTGAGTGCTACATATTATACTGCCAGTCCTCCAGTAAGAATTTATTAACACTTTACTATGTGCCAGGTATTCTGCTAAGTGCTGGAAATACAAATACAAGCAGAAACAAAGATGGCCCCTCCTCTCAAGAAGCTTCTGTTCTTATGGAATGCTAAAAAAAAAAAAGCTGAAAAAGGAAAAGAGAAAAGGTAGGGGAAGTTCTAGGCAGATGAGTCTGCAGTGCAGCCTGGAGAGGGCTGAAGATAACTGTTGCCTGGGCCTTCCCCTTAAAATGGAAGTTCTGGAAGGAACCAATCAATCAGAAGGTGAAGCCTTAGGGGGCAGAGAATACTGAGGATGAGGCAGCTGGTAAAGCAGCAGATAGGGTGCTGGGCTTAGAGTTACAAAGATCCGAATTCAAATCTGGTCTCAAACACTTACTAACTATGTAACCCTGGGTAAATAACTTAACCTCAACCTGCCAGAGTTTCCCCAACTGCAAAATGGGGATAATAATAGCACCTACCTCCAAGGGTTGGCATGACAATCAAATGAGATATTTGTAAAGTGCTTAGCACATAGTAGATGTTATAGAAATGCTTCCTCCCCTTCCTCTCTCTTCTAATGTGAAAAGCAGTACAGAAAGTATACTCATCTATTCATTTGTTGTGTTCAATTGTGTCCAACTCTTCCTGACTCCATTTGGGGTTTACCATTTCCTTCTCCAGCTCATTTTACAGATGAAGACACTGAGGCAAACAGGGTTAAGTGACTTCCCCAGAATCACACACCTAGTAAGAGTCTGAGGCTGGATTTGAACTCTGGAAGATGAGTCTTTCTGACTCTAGTCCCTGAGCTCTACCCAAAAGCATCGCCACCTGGCGGTCCCCTGTATTTATGATGTATGAATTAAGAGATGTTACCCTGTGTTCCTAATCTTCATGTTGATGACAGATCACTGTCTGGGAAGCAGCCTCTGGCATATACAGTATCAACCTCATTTAACATTGTACAAATTATGTCTTTACTGTTTGTACTCAACAGCCTGTCAAATAATACAAAACTGTTGCAATCTGTTCACTTCAAGGCTATACACGACAGCAGGTAGTGGATAAATAAAATTCAGCCTCTGTGCTCCACAACCCTGGGAGTGGGGTGGACAGTTCTCTGAAGGGGAAAGAGTCAGATGGCCCGGGAGTTCTGGTGCACCCAGGAGGCCATTCAATCCATCCCATACAGGAACAGGATCTTCTAGAATATACCCAGCAGATACTCCTGCAGCCTCAGCCTGAAGACCTCCAAGGAAGGGGAGCTCGCCTCTCAAAACTTTGGATAAGTGAGCTCCCATTGACCTGTCTAGTATTATGACAACTGGCACTTGGGAATGGGTTCCAATCTGTAATTCTGGTGGGAGGCATTTCCTTCAAGGTCTCAAGACTCAGTATCAGACCCAGGGAGGAGGGGGTTGCTCTGATGACTTTCTCAGAACATCTGAGCCCTCCACAAGCAATGTGGCTGAGAAGCTAAGGGGCCAATGGGCCAGCATTGATACTGACAGGCTGTGGCACCTCTCAGTGCCTCAGGCAACTCAACAACTCTAGACTGCAGACAAGCTGTATTGGGAGAGGGAAGGTCCTCACCAGGAGTTCCCTACCTCCTATGAAATCACAGGTCCAGGAGCTCATCTTCTCCTAAAGGAGGACTCAGAGCTGTGAGGGACCATGGAGATCACCTAATGAAAGCCACTCTCAGTTCACAAGTGGAAAAAAATTGAATTCTGGAGATTTAGGTCTTAGTATCACAGATTTAGAGATGGAAGGGAGGCACCTGAGCCATCCCCCTCATTTTACAGATCAGGAAACTGAGTCTCAGAGACATTCAATGACTTTCTCAAGACTCACAGCCAGGACTAGAATTTCCTAATCCAGTACTCTTTCCTGTGTACCAGACAAACCCTGGGCAAGGTGACTGATGAGGGTCCAGTACATGGCAAAGCTAGGATATGAGCCCAGGTCTTTTGAATCCAAATCCAATGTTCTTTCCATGACAGTGTAACTGGGGCCGACATCTGACTTCATTCATGCCTCCCATTCTTTCCTGGACCCCATGGCTTTTGCTGAAAACAGCCATTATCCCCCTTCACCCCAATACACACACACACACACACACACACACACACACACACACACACACACACCCAAAGATCCAACTTCTACATAGGTGTGTGCAGCTAGGTGACAATGGGTAGAGCACTGGACCTGCAGACTGGAACACCTGAGTTCAAATCCAGCCTGTGTGACCCCACACAGGTCACTGAACGTCTCTCTGACTCAGCTTCCTCCACTGGAAAATGAGGATAATAACAGCACCTATCTTGCCAGGGTTGTTGTGAGGATCATATGATATCTTTGTAAAGGGGTTAGCAGAATTCCTGCCGTGTAAGAGTATCCTTCCTTCCCTCCTTACCCAACCCATCAAGCCAGGAGTTGGTCTGGATACCTTCCCTATTAGTTCAACCCAATGGGCAGCCCAGTCACTTACGTGGACAGAGTGTAGGAAACACCCCCAGGTGAAGTTAGAGATGCCTACGGTGTCCAAGGCTTCTCTGACAAAGTCATCTGAAGACTTCACCAACAATTTTCTGGGTGGCATCTGCCTCATGTTGCTGGAAACAGCCAGAGGAGTAAGAGTCTGGAGAAAGAAGTTAATGACTGGACGGAATGTCATAACTCTCACTCTACCCAACTTCAAAAGGCTTCCTCCCCCTTAGCTGGTCTCCCATCTTTGCCCCCAACTACCTATTACCTCACCAAACCTGTTGCCTCTCACCAATCCCACTTACCTTGACCCCCTTGCCCTCTTCCCAAGTTCTCCCCCATCTCTCAGCTCCTCACAGACTTTCCCATCCACATCTTCATGCCCTAACAGTTACACAAGTGCATTCACACTCACACCCACACCCATACCTGTATGATGACTCCAGAGGACTGGTATTCCAAGGCCACAGCCCGAGAGAAGCTATTCATAAAGGCCTAGCAGTGAGAGAGGGTGACTCACAGAATTTTAGCATCAGAAGGGACGCAGAGTACACTTAGTGGAACCCATACCTGAAGAGGAGTCTTCCCTACATCCTCAATGAGATGTCATCCTCCAGCTTCTGCTGTTAGACCTCCCAGGATGGGATGCTCACTACCTCCCCAGGCAGCTTCCACTCTGGGGCAGCTCTCATTGACAGGACCCTTGTTCTGCCCTGGGCACCTCATTGCTCCTGGTTCTACCCTCGGTGTTGAAGGACAACAAGACTGGTTCTTGTCTACATGACATTCTTCCAAGTCCTGGAAGAGAGTTCAAAAGTACTACATGAAGCCTTTTCTTCTCTGGGCTAAATATGCCTGGTTCTATAGATCAACCAAACAGCTAAGAAGTATTTAATAGCCCACTCTCTGCAGGGGTTCTTCTAGGCACTAGAGATAAAATAAAAACAGAAAGCCAAACAAAACAAAACAAAAACAACCAAAGCAATCCCTGCCCTCCAGAGGCTTCCATTCTATCCTGAGAAACATGTGTTCGTATGCATACATATCAAACATATGCAGCTAATGACCCAATAACAGAGTGCTGGATCCGGCTTCAAGAAAATCTGAGTGCAAATCCTGCCTTAGCCTTGTACTGGCTGAATGACCCTGGGCAAGTCACTTAACCTCTGTCTCTATTGTCCTCAAATTCCACATCTGTAAAGTGGGCATAATAATAGCAACCAGTTCCCAAGGTTTTTGTGAGGATCAAATGGGATATTTCTAAAGTACATTGCAAACCTTCAAGTCTTATGCAAACACTAGTGACTATTGTTTATTAAATACCAGGTAATTGATAGGTGAAGCACCTGGGGCAGTGTGAATGATCAGGAAGCCCTCAAGTAGACAGTGGCAATTCAGCTGATCTTTGGAGGAAGCTGGAGATTCTAAAAGACGGGGGTGAGTAAGGAGAGCAGTACAGAAATAGAGGCAGGGGTGAGGGGTGGGGGTGGGGGAGACCTGTCCAGTTTTTCTTTGAGTACAAACATCAATTTGTATTTATATAGTAACTATATAAATATATTTATATATTTTATTTATATAATAATATATAATTTGTAAAGCAAATTGACCCAGGAAGGGCTCCTGCTCCCCTACAGCCACCACTCTGGAACTGTGACCAGGTCCCCAATTCGCCTGTAGCCGCAAGCACTACCACTCTCTGCCTTGGAACTGTGACCAAGGTCTGAGGGCTCTTCTAGCTCTCCATTTGTGATCCTACTGTGCTCATGAGTAACAATGCTGGGAAGGGAGTTCCAGGCGTGGCTATAAAGGTTTGAAACACCAAAGAGGGGAGTTTGTATCACACCAGATTCAAGCTCCTGCTGGTTCCCATCAGCACCTTCTCCAGCTCATCAATGTTCCACCTACACTGTGGCAGAGCCTAAGACTGGCCTCTCTTCAGGGGCAGCTCCAAAACTTTACCATTCAGTCATTTTAGTCACATCCAACTCTTCTTCACCCTCCTGGTCACAAAGTGTGGGACACTACTAAAATGACTGATTGACAAAACTTGGCTGCAAAATGGCAAAGATACTGGAATGATTTGCCATTTCCTTCTCCAATTCACCTTACACATAAGGAAACTGAGGGCAATAGGGTTAAGTGACTTACCCAGGGTCACATAGCTAATAAGTGTCTGAGGCCAGATTTGAACTTAGGAAGATGAGTCTTCCTGACTCCAGGCACCATACTGTGCTGCCTAGCTGCTCTATGGTTCCCAAAACAATAGAGGAATTTTTCCACTGACCCTGACAATTTCCTGTGTCATTCAAAGTCTAGGTCACATTTCTCCTTTCTAGGAAGTCTTTCCTGACCACCCTAGCCCCCAGGGCTCTTTGACCTCTCTCAGCTTTTCCATAAGGTTTCTGGATGCAGATTAGCTAGCCCCTTCCCACCCTGACTCTTCTAGGAAGACTTCCTGGCCAGAGGGACCCCTCCAAATGAGGTGGCGAAGAATTGGGCACAACTAAAACAATTCAACAGCCTATTTCTTGCCCATGTTCTTGCCCAGGTTTCTCTGACTCAGTACAGTGCTCCATCCACTGCACTATGTAGTCTTCTATCTATGCTCTATGCCACACACGCCAGAAACCAGTGGATTGGCCTTCTTGCTACTGCTCACATAGGATCAAGAGCTTGTATTCTATCTGGAGAGAAAACAAATCTCTAAATATTTGTTGTTGAGCCATTTTTTAATCCTGTCTGATTCTTCTTGACCTCATTTTGGAGTTCTCCTGGCAAAAATACTGAGCAGTTTGCCATTCCTTCTCCAGTTCATTTTACAGATGAGGAAACTAAGGCAAACAGGGTGAAGTGACTGGCCCAGGGTCCCACAGCTAGTGTCTCAGGCCAGATTTAAACTCAGGAAGATGTCTTCCTGACTCCAGGCCAAGCCCTCTGTGCACTATGGCGCCACTAGTACTCATATTCCCAAATAAACCTCATCAAAATCAACACAAGGCCAGGTTGGTTTTGTTTTTGTTTTTGTTATTTGGAGAGGGGGAGGTAGGTAAGGAGCTGAAGCATCTCAGATGCCCAAAAGAAGCTTTCCCAGTTTTGTGGACAGGCCTCATATGCCATGTCCTGGAGGCCTCTCGCCATCCTGATTGTATTTCTTTGGATGTTTTCCAGACTATTAGTTTTCTTCTCAAGGTTAGTGCTCACAGTTGAATGCAAGAGTCTTGATGTGGTCCTGCCAGAGTAGAATACAGAGAGATATGACTGATCCCCAGCTTGTTCCTGGAGCCCAAGATGTAGTTAGCTCTTTGGCTGCTAGATCACAGTAATACGAGATACTGAGCTTCCAATCCATTGAAACCTCCATATCTTTTTCAGATAAACTGTTTTCCAACCAAAGAACTGGATTTGTGCACCTAATGTAAAGCTACATTCATCCCTATACAGTTTCATCTTAATAGCCCCCACCCAGCCTGTCATGATCTGTTCACATCCTGGCTCTTTCATCCATTCTTATTGGGGAGGGGCAGGGCAGTAACCTGGAGAGAACACTGGACCTGGAGGCAGAAGGACCTGGCTTCAAATGCAGCTTCACACACTTCCTAGCTGTGTGACCCTGGCCAGGTCACTTCAACTCTATCTGCCTCAGTTTCCTCATCTATGAATATGCATAATAGCACCCACTTCCCGTGGCTGTTGGGAGGACAAACTGAGATAATCTTTGTAAACTACTTAGCACAGTGCCTAACACATAGTGGGCACTTTAAAAATGCACATTCCAATCTCCTTTCCCTCTCAACTTTGGGTCAACTACGCATTTGAATAAACATTTCATCTGTGCCTTCATCCAAGTCAATGATTTAAAAAAACAAAACACTTAGCAGAAGAGGCCCAAGCACAGATCCCTCTGGCACTCCAGGAGAACTCTTTCCAGGTTGATATTATCAAACTATAAATGATTAACTCTTCGAATCTGGTCATTCTAGTGATTTGAGACTCCTGCACTTAATAGCTTACAATAGTTAGCATTTTTGTTATGCTTACTATGTTTCAGGCATTTCACTAAGTGCTTTACAATTATCTTCTCATTTGATTCTCAAAACAGCCCTTGGAGGTAGGTACTATGATCATCCCCATTTTACAGATGAAGACAGTGAGGCAAACAGAGATTAAGTGACTGGCCCAGAGTTAAACAGCTAGTAAGGCTCTGGGCTCCAGACCCAACACTCTGTGCACTATGGTGCCCCCTCGTGGCCTCAATCAAGCTGCCATCTAGCCCACATCTCTCTCTTCCACAACATCATGAGATATATTATCAAACACCTGGGTAAGACCCAGGTAAATGCTATCTATTGAATACCCTTGATCTGTACAAGTTTTGTGCACCTGCCCTAACAGGAAATAAGGTTATTTTGGCAAGACCTGTCGTTGGTGCAGCCCTGCTGGCACTCTGTGACCACCACTTCTTCCTTTGGATATGGTTCCCTTTCCTGGGGTGACAAGAAGGCTTCTAGCCAAAGGAATTCTGGAGCCTCAGGACAAAGGATGTGCTAGAGTGAGAGGTCTCTGGGGGTCAGCTCAGGGCTCAGAACATAGAATGTTAGAGCTGGTTGGAGGAAATGATAGAGACTGGAGGGACTTTAGAACAGGGAATACTGAGGAGGGGTACATTGGAATAGGAAATGACAGAGCTGGGAGGGACTTTACAACAGAGTATGTGTGGGACAGGAGGGGCCTTACAGCATAGCATGCCAGAACCAGGAGGGAGTGGTCAAGATAGTAGAGTTACAGACCAGGGACCAGCAGAACTCTCCCAACATTTCCTGCCAAACGACTTTAAAATATTGCTTCAAATCAAATTTTGGAGCAGCAAAGCCAACAGAAGGTCACAGGAAGTCATTATTCCAGCTTAAGACAACTTAGGAGGTCAACAGGAAAGGTCTGGAACCTCGGGGTGGATAAAGGCCCAGAGTGTGACAGGGGCACCTAATGGTGGGTCTTGCAGCTGATAGCAGCAGTAGAGGGAGCTTTGAGAGCTCTCAGCTCACAGATGGCAAGGGGTGGCACAAATTGTCAGAAACAGATTACAAGGGACCTTTGGGTGGCACTGGGTGATTGGCAACTCTGTGGCCCATTCACGGTTCTAGGTAGCAGTTCTAGAGAGCATAGGAGTGCTGCTGGCCAGTCACAAGGGAGCAGGGACCTTGGTCATAGTTCCAAGGCAAAGAAAGGGGTAGTGCTTGTGGCTGCAGGAGAATTGGGGACCTGGTCACAGTTCCAGAATGCTGGCTGTAGGGGAGAAGGAGCCCTTTCCGTATCAAGCCCAGAGAGCAGATCAAGAAAGCAGTTGACCACACCTCTCCCCACATTGTACCACCTTGAAAGCAATGAAAATTTAGAGACTCTCACAACTAGCTCTGAAACAGAGCACAAAAAAACCCTAAAGCTTGGGACAGCACCTCTCTACCCCCAGGAGAACAGAACCCAACTTTAATGCCAAGTTTAAAGTCAAGAAGTAGGCTGGAAAAATGAACACACAACAACTAACAATGAAAGAAAAAAACACCTTGGCCAGGGTGGAGGGAAGACCAAGACATAAACTTAATAGAAGACAACAGTGGTGAAAACAGCTATAAAAAAAGACGGAAAGAAAAATGCTAATTCGACCCAAGCCCAACATTGGCAGCTAGTTTGTACAGTAGTTAAGAGTGCTGGACCTGGAGTCAGGAATGCTCATCTTCCCGAGTTTAAATCCAGCCTCACATATGTCCTAGCTATGTGACCCTGGGCACTTCACCCTGTTTTCCTCAGAGTTGTGTCCAAGTTGGGAGTCATGTCCAACTCTTTGTGACCCCTTTGGTGTTTTCTTGGCAAAGATACCGGAATGGTTTGCCAGTTCCTTCTCCATATCATTGTACAGATGAGGAAACTGAGGTAAACAGGGGGAAATGTCTTGCCCAGAGTCACACACCTGTCTTTGTGTCTGAGCTCACATTTGAACTCAGGAAAAGGAAGATTCCTGACTCCAGGTATAACACTCTATCCACTGCACCACCTAGTAGCCCAATCAGGGAAATTACATTTTGCTAAAAGGTACCATAGACGATGAAATAATATAAAAAATTTTACAGCAAGTTTCTCTAATACAGGCCTCATTTCTCAATATATACTGAGTACAGAACTGAGTCAAACTTATAAAAATAACAGCCATTCCCAAATTGATAAATAGTCAAAGGATACCAACAGGCAGTTTTCAGAAGAAGGAATCAAAGCTATCTTTAGTCATAAGAAAAACATGCTCTAAATTACTATTGAGTAGAGAAATGCAAATTAAAACAACTCGGAGGTACCACCTCATACCGTACAGAAATGAAAAATACAGGAGGGGATGAGGGAAAATAGGTATATTAAGGAATTGTTGGTGGAGTAGTGAACTTATCCAACCATTATGAAGAACAATTTGGAACTATGCCCAAAGGGCATAAAACTGTGCATATCCTTTGACCCAGCAATAGCACTTCTAGGGCTGTATCCCAAAGAGATCATACAAACAGGAAAAGGACCTACATGTACAAAGACTTATAGCAGCACTTTGTATGGTGGCAAAGAATCGGAAATTGAGAGGATGCCCATCAATTGTGGAATGGCTGAACAAGTGGTGGTATGTGATTGTCATGGAATACTGCTATGCTATAAGAAATGATAAGGGGGATGGTTCTAGAAAAACATAGCAAGACCCATATGAACTGATGCAAAGTGAATTGAGAAGAACTAGGACATCATTGTGCACAGTAACAGCAATATTGTCATGGTGATCAACTGGGAAAGACTTGGTTATTCTGATCAATATAATGATCCAAGACAATTCCAAAGGACTCATGATGAAAAAGTGCTATCCATCTCCAAGAGACAGAAAAAATAGATGAATTCTGAGTGTAAATTGGAATACAATTTTCTCGCATTCTTCATTTTTTGTTTTTATAGCAATATGACTACTATGGAAATACATTTTGCATGATTTCACATGTATAATTGACATGCTATTTGCCTTCTCAGTGGATGAGGGAGGGATGGGAGGAGGTATAGAATTTGGAACTCAAACTTAAGAAGAGAAAAATGTTTCCAATTAATAATTTTTAAAAAGAAAAATGAGCAAAATACAAAATTATTTCAATATACAAAAAACAGGAATGGTAATTGATTATATTTGAACTGTGAATTTGTATTATGTATAGTTTTAAAACTATTTATATAAAATTTAACAAGATTAAAAAGACTAAGAAGAACCTTAGAACATGGAATGTCATGCCAGAACACAGAATAACAGAGCCATAAGGCTCCTTAGAATAAAAAATATCAGACCAGGGAGAAGCCTCAGAACAGAGAATATTAGGGATAGCCTTAGAACATAGTAAGTCTGAGTTGGGAGAGTATTTAAAGAAGGGATCATCATATTTGATAGTGTTCTTAGAAAAGGAAACATTAGAATAGAGAAAATAGTGCGTGAAGTATGAGAGGGCCCTTAGTGAGGAGGTTAAGGGAGCTGATGGTAGCTTAGAACAGAGAGTGTCAGAGCTGGCAGGAGACTTTGAACACACGACCTTAAAGCTGGAAAGTACCTTAGATTATAGACTGCCAGAACCAGCAGGGCTTTTAGGATACAGAACAAAGAATCTCACAAGGGAAAGGGCTTAGACTGGATGTGTGAATGTTGCAGAATCCCAGAATCTCAAGCTAGAAGGCATCCCATCTAGAAGGCATCTAGTCCATCACACACCTAAGGAATCCCTTCTATAATGCAACTGACCGGTGGTCACCTAGGTCTACTTTTAGTGAGGGGCAAAGTAAAACCCTGAGAGGAAACTCATTGTATTTTTTTTATAGCTCCAGTAGTTAGGAAGGTTTTCTTGATATCATGTCTATATTTATTGTTACTGAGTCGTTTCGGTCATGTCCAATTCTTCATGAGCCCATTTTGGGGTTTTCTTGGCAGAGACACTGGAGTGATTTGTCACTTCCTTCTCCGGCTTTTTTTTACAGATGAAGAAACTGAGGTAAACAGTATTAAGTGACTCGCCCATTGTCACACAGCCAGTGTCTGAAGCCAGATATGAACTCAGGTCTTCCTGACTCCAGGCCTAATGCTCTATCCAGTGTGCAACCCAACTGTCCAAGCCTAGATTTACCTCTGCAGCTTCTACCGTTATCCCTGGATCTACCCTGAACAAAAAAAGTCGAATCCCTTTTCCATATGACAGCCCTTCAAATACTTGGAGACAGCTTTCACATCTCCCTCACCTGCAGATACTTCTTGTCTTTGCCAGACACACCCAGTTCCTTTAACAGATCTTGATATGGTAAACACCAAAGGAGAGAATGGAACAGAGCCAATCTCCCTTCTCTCACATGGTTGTACTACCACCTTGATGCTGATGACTCTCAGAGTACAACCTTCAGCCCTGGCCTCACCCGTGAGCTTCCAGCATGTTGCCTCCACCTGGAGCACATCCAGAACCAAGACGACCTTTTTCCTTTACCCCATCCTTCTTTCTGACCTCAGTACCACCATGCAACCATTCTCCTCTGATAAGAACCTTAGGGTTAGCTTTGCTCCTTCCCGCTTCCCCCTGCTAGGATCCAGTCAGTGGCCAGCTCTTGTGGAGTCCATATTCCTGGTACCTTTCCTATCACCTCCTCCCTTTCTAGGGCCACTACTGTGGTTCCAGCTCTCACCACCACCAGTTTAGTTCATCAGAACAGCCTCCTCACAGGTGTTCCTAGGTGCACTCTTTCTCTCTACCCATCTATCATTCAAATCTTAGAGAGGATCATCTTCCTTGTGCACAGATCTATCTACATCAGTCCCCTGCTTGGAAAACTTTTAACAGCTCCTTGCTGCTATTAAATCAAATGTAAAGCATCCTCTGTGTCCCAGCAGAATGAAAACTTCTTCCACCCAACATACTGTCATGTGCTTGAAGACACTTCTAGGCCAAGCACCCCCAGTCCCTCCAACTAATTCCTGGACTTCCTAAATATCTCACTCCCTTCATAGCCCTGTTCTAAACCTTCTGGACCTCAAAATCTTCTCTTCTTGCGATCTGCCCTAGACACTTTCCTCAGGACCTGGGACCTCCTCACTCTAGAGCATCCTTCCAACCTTGCTGCCTGCTCACCATGGAATATTCCTCTGCAAGGGTGATTTCCCTGATCTTACTGGCCAGTTCCAGCTGGAGTCTCCTTTTGGTGGAGATGCCTAGACAGGCTCCCTTTTATTCCTCTCCTGGCCTTACTCAGGACTTTCTGGATTTCAAAATGATGACCCCGCCATTCCCCAAGCCTAGGGCAAAGATTGCTTATTTTGCTTGTACCCATACCCCCAGTGATTATCACAGAACTGAGCAAGATGTTAATATTTGCTTAATGAACTCTCGTGTCCTTCCCTCATGTGGCAAGCTTTGTCAGTGTCAAAAGGCAAAAGTGAGCCTCAGCTTCCATTGCTATCTCCCAGGAAGCTCCTGGGGCCCCACTTGGTAAGGGGGCACTCAGACTTTGGCTGGTTTCATTTTATTACTCTGTGAGGCCTCCCATTATGAAATTACTGAACCCATAGGGGTAGTGGGCCAATGGGGGTGAAGAGCTTAGTATCTACTCTCTCGTTTTATATACAGTAGACCTGCAACTCAGAGAGCTGGTTGCCCAATGACTTTGAGGGAATCAGGGGTAGAGGGGGCACTCCCCCACCCCACTGCTCTCAGATCAACATGGGACACTCTGTTCATTCCATCCCCATACCTGAACCTCTTTCTTGTTCCTGGCAACTTGAAAGGGTCTGGCCACTTTCAGATGTGGGACCCATTTTACCTTAGTAGCCCCATATAATGCCAAGAATGGGGAAGGCTGTCTGCCAGCCTCAGAGGATATGTTCATGATGGCTCCTCGTCCCCTGCAGAATTGGAGAAGAAGACTGAGAATGGCAGAATCAAAGGCAAATGAGTGTCTCAGAGGCAGAGGGGATGTGAGGTAGGCCAGGAGGTCTGTATGGATGGGAAGGCAGGCTCTAGAGATAGGGAGAAGGGGATGACTGGGCGCCCTACCTGGCTGCCGTCAGAGGCAGGATGATCCGGATCATCTGTGGAGGGAGAAGCAAAGGCTAAATCTACCCAATAATCTGCCCTTGGCCCACTCCCCAATCTCTCCCCATATCCCCCCCCTACTCCTTTCCATCCGCTGCCAATGATGCTTCCTCTCTGTTCTGCCTCACTCTCACCTGAATCATTGACAGCATGTTACAATTCATCATGTCTGTGAAACTCTGGGAAGACAGAGTACACCTTTCATTTTTCATGGGCCTCTGGGCCTCTCACTTCCCCCTAAAGCAATCTGGCCATGAATTCTCAGGTGGGAATTTGCTGACACATTAAGGTCTTTCTCAACCTTCAAGGCTCCACCTGTCCCCCATCAAGTTCCATCTCCTCTAGGAAAATTTCTCTAAGCACTCAAATCCCTTCCCCAAAGCTTGACCCAAGGTTCAATTAAAAAAAATCAAACCACATTTGTAAATAAATACAGGGAAGACAAATACACTTAGAGTGGAACAAATTGTCATCATTTTGAAGGCAACATTTTCTCAACATTGATTGTTATTATGGCCACCAAAGGAAGGAGAGCTCACATTTCTCACCTGATTTAAATTTACAAAGTACTTTCTGCCTGTTAGAAAGGTTGGAGAGGTGGGGGTGGTGAGATAGGAGGGAAGGTGGGGTAATGAAGGAAGTGGCATATAAAGAGGGAAGATTTAGGGAGGGGAGAAGAAGAGATAGATAAATTGAGAGAAATGGAAAAAGGCATGAGTTGGGGAGGTGGGGGATGTAGCTTCCTCTACCTTGCCTGCATTCTGCAAATCCATTAGCTTGTGGAGGGTTATCTTTGAAGCTATTCCAACATTGTTGACCGGAAAAAAACAGGTCAGTACCACAAAGCAAGCAGATGGAGAGGAATTCTGGGGGCAGGACTGAGAAGGGAAGAGGGAATGGGTGTGTACCTAGAATGCCGATGTCTAGGCCCTCCAAGTCTCTCTCAACTGTCTCATAGATCTCTAAGCCTCCAGTGAACTCCACCTGGATGACTCTTGTTTCCTTACCATGGAGTCTCTCTGTAGTAAAACTCAGAGAATACAGAAACAGAAGCTTAGTACTACTCCTTATTATGTAGATGAGGAAAGGCCCAGAGAACACATGGGATTGACTGGCTCAGGCTCATACACAGCCCGTTTCTAGCACAGCTGTGTCCAACCTGGGTCTTTGGGTTCCAAGTCTCATTGTGGAACCTTGACCAGTCTCACTTCTAACCCATACCCCTCCTTTCTAGTCCGGCTCTCACCAATGTCCTCTGCCTCCCCATGTAACTTGCTGAGATCTCGGCTCACCAGTACAACGTTGAGGCCTCTTCGGGCCAGCTGTAGGGAGATAGGAGAATGGGGGGATTGAGGGAGTGGGCACACAGAACCTTCCAAACCTACAGAAGACTCAAGAGGGTCCATCCAAATAAGCAGGTATGCATAGGACAAAGAAGGACGTGGGAAATTCATAGGAACCCATGGGCAGAAACACTCAGGACAAATATGGATGTACTTATCTGTCTGTCTTTGTACCTATCCTGTCTACTTGTCTTTCTATCATCTATCCATCTTTGTGTATGTATGTATGTATGTATGTATGTATGTATGTACATTCACATGTAACATTAACTACTACATTTATATGTCTTTACACAGGAATCCCCTGCAAACACGTGTCCTAAGGCTCTAGAAAATGATCAGGGCACATACAAGAAAGCATTCATGGGAAAAACACCGAATGTATGGGAACGTGTATGTGCAATGCAATGGAATAGACATGTGGGGCCATGTCCAGGTATACTAAAGACAGATTCAGTTGGCCCCAGGCCCCCCTTACCTCATGAGCATAGCTCCTGCCAATTCCACTTGTGACCCCAGTTACCACTGTGGAAAGACAGAGGCTATGAATGGAGGCCTGTGGGTCTGGTGGAGGGATACACTCTGCAGGACCCACCCAATGGGAGATCCCAGAAAGGGGCAGGAGAGAGCCTCTACTCTCCACCTCCTCCTTCTGAGTTCTACCTCCATGGCCCTGGAATTGAAAAGGACTTTAAGTTGTTTATACAGTGGAACTTAACTGAGAAATGAGAGCTTGCACAAGGGGAACATGCTAGGAGGGGGCCTGCAGTCCTAGGGACACACCTGCATTTGAGTACCTATACATGCAATACACAGATCAGAGGATCTCAGATGTGAAGTCTCCCAGGACTCTAGCAATCACTTAGTCCAGCTGCCCCCAATTTTGCAAAACTAAAAAACAAAAACAAAAACAAAAAGACACCAAGTCTGAGAGAGATTCAATGGCCTCCTGGGGGTTACCCATGTCATGGAATCAGATTCAAGGTTCAGACAGACCTTGGGGCTCCCTGGTCAGACACATATTTTACAAACAAGGAAAGCGAAGCCCACAGTGGAAGTGACTTGCCCGGGGGGGGGGTCACATGGGGTCCCAAGCAACTTGACTGAATTTTGAATCCAGGTTCTGGGGTCCTCCATCCATGGTCCACAGACTCTTCTGAGGCAGCAGGTTACAGGACCCCTATCATCAGAGACGTTGCCCCTTTCCCTCCCTCCTTCTCCCACACACCTGCCCGGGCCCCTTGCTTCCTGAGAGAAATGCCAAGGCCCAGGCCAATCTGGGGCAGCCCATAGACCAGCAGGGCATGGCCCAGACACCAGGCTACCCGCAGAAGCCACCAGGCTGCAGCCACGGTGCTGAGCATTTGGAAGGCTGAGCCACCTAGTTCCATCCACGACCCCATCCTGGACAGGACAACCTGGAGGTTCGGCAGGACAGCCTTGGTGAGGGGCAGCTCTACAGAATCCAGAGGATGAAAGGCCACAGGATCACCCAGGTCCTAACGCCTGAGGGGGGAGGGGTCACCTGGCACTGAAGGACTGGTGGAAGGCCCACGTGGAATGGTAGGGGGCAGGGCCGGCCAGCCTAGGACCAGTGGTACAGCGACCCTGGCTTGCAGTAAGAAGCCACAGCGCTACCTGGTGACCAGCACTGGTTGTGCAGGGTGGGCGAGGAGAACGCCCAAGCGCAGAGACGATTTGGGGGATCGTAGCCTGTGTCCCCTCCTCTCACTGTATCCCCTCCATCCCGAGGACACACGACCATCTCTTTCCAAAGATACTTCAGGGGCCGCTGGGTGGCGCAGTGGATAGACCACCGGCCCTGGATTCAGGAGGACTTGAGTTCCAATGCGGCCTCAGACACATAACACTTACTTAGCTGTGTGACACTAGGCAAGTAACTTAACCCCGTTGCCTAGACAAAAAAAGAAAATCCAAAGACACTTTCTTGAAACCTGGTGAGGGTACAGAGGGTGAGGCAGCTCCCATCACCCAGGCCCGTCCGATCACCCAACCCAGTGGAGGGCCCATGAACCCTGGATCACGGAGCACTGAGATGGCCTCTACCAACCCTCCCCAGAGAAGTCCTGTCCCTGAGTCCCTTCCCCCTCACTGCCACTCCATTCCTTGCTTCCATTTTGGGCATTCCCTGCTAAGTGGCAGCCAGACATAGGCACAGATGAGCCAGACTGTGAAAGAAGTGGGCTGGGGGTCACCACGGGGCCGGGCCCCTCCACCCCATGCGCTCCAAGCTTCTCTGGCTCCTCCACAGCCCAGGTCTCAGCACTGACCTCAGCCGTATTTGTACATTGGACTGGGTGCCTAGGGAGGGGTTCATGGGAAGAAGGAGCCTGGCTTCTCTCCTCTGGCTCCCTGGTAGAACACTGGGGGCCCTGGAGTAGAGCCTGAGGCGGAGGGGGTGCGGTGATGGTCACCTGTCCTGGGAGGTGACAGTCTTGGTGGCTTCTTAGGTACCTCCCTGCCCTTTCTGGAACTTGTCTCAGGCCATTCAGCTCCAGGGTTGGGATGCAGCTTTGGGAGCGTCCTTTTCCATTTGCAATCCAAAATCACTCATCTGTAATTTCTCCCTATTTTGGGGGGGAAGGGGAGGTGCCCAGATTTGAGGGCCGTGGCTAAGCCCCCTTTCCCCCCCACCATCCTCTCCTAGGGTCAGAGGACCCGCTTGACAGTCCTTGAGGAAATTGGCTTCCATGTGACTAGGTCTGGCTGAGAGGTGAGAGCCAGGGCTCCATCCTCCAGGAGACTTGGGGTAGGAGTTCCCTGTCCCATGTGCTCAGACCCTTCTACAGGGGGAGGCCCCCCAGGTGGTCATTGCCCCCCCCAGCAGGGTACCAGGAGCTGAAATGGTTGATGGTGTTCGGTCTCCTTTCCCCTTCCCCCAGTCCCAGGTCTTCCTGGACCTGGGGTCACCTGCTGCATCTTCCCATTAGATCCCCTCTCCCTGGCTCCCCAGGGCTGGGCCTGGATCCAGGCCTTCTTCATCCTAAAGTCAGAAGCTTGTGTTTCTCCCAGGCTGCCCCAAGGGGCCCTGGTCTTCAGAGAGGAGCTGGACACCATCAAGTTCCTGTTTGGGGACCTGTGGGGGGCAGTGTTCCGGAAGCAGACTGATAACCTCAGGACCAACCACCAGGTAGGTCAGGATGGAGCAAGCCCCACCCCCCGTGAGTTGGAGGAGGAGGAGGACCCGCATCACTCACTTCCCCTTTTCCTAGCACTCAGTATACCATCCTGGAAAAGACCCTGGGATGGGCAGCTAGGTGGTGCAGTTGATAGAGTACCGGCTCTCAAGTCAGGAGGACCTGAGTTCAAATCCAACCTCAGGCCAAACACTTGATACTTACTAGCTCTGTGACCCTGCCCAAGTCACTTAACCCCAATTGGCTTCAAAAAAGGGGGGGCAGCTAGGTGGAGCAGTGGGTAGAGTGCCCACCCTGGGTCAGGAGGACCTGAGTTCAAATCCGACCTCAGACACATAACACTACCTAGCTGTGTGACCTTGGGCAAATCACTTAACCCCATTGCCTATCCTAAAAGAAAACAAAAAGACCTGGGAGATCTTAAACTATATTATAAAGCAACAATCATCAAAACTGTTTGGTACTGGCTGAGAAATAGAATGGTAGATCAGTGGAAAAGTCAGGTATGCAAGACACAGTAGTCAATGATTATACTAATCTATTATTTGATAAACCCAAAGACCCCAGCTTCTGGGATAAGAACTCACTCTTTGACAAAAGCTGCTGGGAAAATCAGAAAAGAGTATGACAGAAGCTATGCATAGACCACAGTCTCACACCACATACCAAAATAAAGTCAAAATTGCTTCATGATTTAGATATAAAGGCTGATACTATAAACAAACTGGGAGGGCAAGGAATAGTTTACCTATCACATTTATGGAGAACAGAAGAATTCATGACCAAACAGGAGATAGAGAACATTACTACATGCAAAATGGATAGCTGATTACATTAAATTGAAAAGGTTTTGCACAAACAAAGCCAATGCAACCAAGATTAGAAGGAAAGTAGAAAATGGGAAAGAATTTTTACAACCAGTATCTCCCATAAGGACCTCATTTCTAAAATATACAGGGAATTAAGTGAAATTTATAAGAATACAAGTCATTCTCCAATTGATACTTGGTCAAAGGAAATGAGCAGGCAGTTCTCAGATGAAGAAATTAAAGCCATCTACAGTCATACGAAAAAATGCTCTAAATCACTACTGATTGGAGAAATGCAAATCACAACAACTCTGAGGTACCACATCACGCCTATCAGATTGGCAGGAAAATTATGAATATTGGAGAAGATGAGGGAAAATTGGAACACTAACACATTGTTGGTGAAGTTGTGAAATGATCCAGCCATTCTGGAGAGCAATTTGGAACTATGCCCAAAGGGCTATAAAAATGTGCATATGCTTTGACCCAGCAATACCACTTCTAGGGCTGTATCCCAAAGAGATCATACAGGTGGGAAAAGAACCCACACATACAAAAATATTGATAGCAGTTCTTTTTGTGGTGGCAAAGATTGGAAATTGAGAGGATGCCCATCAATTGGGGAATGGCTGAACAAGTTCTGGTATACAAATGTAATGGAATACTCCTGTGCTGTAAGACATGATGAGCAGGCAGACTTCAGAAAAACCTGGAAACACTTCTATGGACTAATATTGAGTGAAGTGAACACAACCGGGAGAACGTACTACACAGTAACAGCCACGGTGTGCTATAGCTAACTTTGATAGACTTAGCCCTTCTCAGCAATGCAAGGATCTAAGACTTCCCCAAACGCCTCCTGTTGGAAAATGCCACCCACATCCAAAGAAAAAACTATGGAGTTTGAATGCAGATTGCAGTGCACTATTTGCTATTTTTTTCTTTTGTTGCATTTTGTTTCCTCTTTCTGGTGGTTCCTCCTCTTGGTTCTAATTCTTCCTTACAATATGACTACTGTGAAAATATGTTACTAGGAATGTATAAGTAAAGGCTATATTAGATTGTGCACTGTCTTGGGTAGGGAGGGGTGTAGGGAGGGGGACAAAAATGGAAAACTATATGGAAGCAATTGTTGATAAATCCAAAGAAATCAATAAAAAAAAAAAGAAAGAAAAGACCCTGGGCTTGGAGTCATAAGTCGTGGCTTCAAATGGAGACCTTGGGCAAGTCCCTTCCCTTCTGAGGCTGCAGAGCAGAGAGAGCTCTGGGCCTGGAGTCAGGAAGACCTGAGTTCAAATTCGGCCTTCAGCACTTTGGACAAGGCATGTAAGCGCTTCCTTAGTTTCCTCATCTGTAAAACGGGAATGAAAACAGCTTCTGCCTTCTGTGGGAGGGGGGTGAGGTTGGGAAGATGGATGAGATATTTGTAAAAGGTGTAGCATAGTGCCTGGCACACAGTAGGGGCTTAATAAATACTTACATCTTCCCTTTCCTTCCCTCTTTCTCACTTTCTCATTTGTAAAATCAGGATACTAATCCCTCCTCTGCCTCAGTCTCACAGGCTGGTTTGTTGTGTGCCAATGTGAGATCGTGCGTTCAGGGCTCCCCTGCCCTTCCCCCAGCACATGCCCAGCCACTACTGCAGGACCAGGGGAGGGCCTCATGAGCACCCTGGGAGACAGAGTCAGGGCCCCAGAATCCAGCTGCGTGAGAACCAGGCATGTGCCAGAGCCGGCTCCCAGGAATTCACGGGAGCCATTGTTAATTTGCCACATGAGTGTCCACACCCTGGAAATCTGAAAATGCTCCATATCAGGCTTCATTTCCTGCTTTGCTGATTGCCTGGATTTAAGAAAGGGACAGAGAAAATGGGAATCATGCAGTTTAAACCTTAGAGGGGCTGGTGTGGACGGTTTTCCCCAGAGAGCCAGTGGAGAGACACTTAGCAGCAACCTCTGGTGAGATCATTAGGGCCCAATTGAAGAGGGAGAGATGTCGAGACTTTGAAGTGTGTTCAAAAAGCCTATTCCACCAGCCCTAGGAGGGAGCTTGGGCCACACAACCCGAGGCTTTTAGGCGCCTGGTCAGTCTGTTTTGGCAGCCAGGCAATGGATGGCGACCTGCCGGTGGAAAAAAAGGCCGACGGGCCAAGGGGAGGGAGGCAGTGGTCACATGCTGCCAATCTTAATAATGAATTCCAGGAGAGGAGACAACCCAGAAAGAATAGGAGCCTGGTCATTTGTTTAAGATTGCACAAGGCCCTCTGCTCTAGGCTGCTGGAAGACATGGGAGCTGTTCGGATCGCCTGGCACCTGCTTACCCAGCAAGCCTGGGAGCCTTAGGTTTCTACCTTCAGGGTTATCATGGAGCCCTCTCTGATTGACTGAGGAAGGACACCTACCACTGGCTACCTCTGGCTGACCGCTATGCCCTCCTGTACTGGCACAACCAAGTTGATCCAAGGTGAGACCCTGAAGGGGAGAGGGATAAGGGACTGGGCAATGGAGTTGAGGGGCCAACAGGACGGAGAAGTCAGAATTCCTCCTTTCTTCATCTGAGCCTCAGTTTCCACCTTGTAAAATAAAGGAATTGGACTAGAAGGTATTTTAGGCCCCCTTTGAGCTCTCACCTTTCCCCCTAAATTTTAAAGGCCCTTCCAAATTTAACACTCTCTGTTCTAAGGCCCCATTCTTGATTTAAACA
This sequence comes from Phascolarctos cinereus, assembly GCF_003287225.1. Classification (NCBI taxonomy): domain Eukaryota; kingdom Metazoa; phylum Chordata; class Mammalia; order Diprotodontia; family Phascolarctidae; genus Phascolarctos; species Phascolarctos cinereus. Next base: position 412,313,087 of record NW_027556098.1, read on the forward strand.
ACCTACCAATCCTCCACCATCTGCTCGATTTATCTCTAAGATGTAGGTGGCAAAAGCTATGCTGAGGACTCTGCATTTGATTCCAGAGGCCACAATGGGCAGCTATAGGAGGGACAGGGCTTAGCTGCTCAGTGCCTCGAAGGACAGGGGATGTGATAGGACCAGAGGAAGGGCTTCGTCTGCTTTTCTGGGGACATTTCTTTCCTTTCCCTCCATCTCTTCTTTTCCTCTGCCTCACTACCTCCTCCCTTGCCTGCTCTTAGGAAAATCTTGGGTATGGTGAACATGGTGGCCCTGGAGAATGGGCAACTTGGGCCCCTGCTTCCCGCAGAAACAGTTTGGAGCCTCTAGGATGAACGTGTGACTGATGTGAAGGTGACCTGGGAGGAAGGCGGAGGGGTCTGCCTGGGTCACCAGGGGTTTACAGGCTCCCCTGGCTTTCTGGCCTTGGACAAATTTATGACTCCCTAGGTCTATGACTCAAAGATTCCATGACTATAAGAATGATCTTTGGACTGGTGAGGACAGAACAAAATGGACTATGCAGAACTGAAGCCCAGGACAGATACAAGCAGATGCCTAAGGAGAACAATGCTCACCTGGAGGCAGGTGGCAGACAGCTGTCAGCACCAGGGCAGGGTGTAAGGGGCCAAGGCTGGATGCAGTCATGACAGGACAGAAGAGGTCAGACCCTCACCCCCATGGGGCTGGAGACAGGGCTTAGCAGCTATGCATCTGGACAGGAAGTGGGGGTGAAAGGATCATAGGAAGCCATTCTTCTTTCTCATCTACCTCAACCCCAACTATGTGAGGAGGGAGAGTACCCCAACAACTGAGAGCCAGGAAAGGGGGGAAGAGAGGCATTCTAAAGGCAGGGGTGAGCAAGGAGCACATTCCAGCCACGAGGGCCAGACAGCCTGCATAAAGCATGGAGGTGGAATTCTCATTTCTTTTTTCAAGTGAAAACTTTTTATATTTTTTCCCAATTACATGTAATAACAATTTAAACTTTTTTTTAAATTCTGAGTTCCACATTCTCTCCCTCTCTCTTCTCCCTCTTCCTGGGGAAGGCAAACAATTTGATACAGATTATACATGTGTAGTCTTGCGAAACATCGGAATGCTAATTTCAGGGAAAGACTAGTAGTCTGGTCTGGCTGGAATGTAGAGGGTACAAAGAGCAATCATGTGAAATAAATATGGAAAGGTAGCTGGAGTCCAACTAGAGGGCTTTAAATAACATGCTGTGCCAGGCAGAGCAGCTCACTAATGTCTGTCTCTGTCTATTCCTCTACATCTCTTTCTGTCTTCTGACTGTCTATCCATCCACTTCTATCTATTTTTCTTTCTATCCTTCCATATCTATCTGTCTTTCTTTCTATCCATCCACATCTATCTGTCTTTCTTTCTATCTATCCACATCTATCTGTCTTTCTCTCCATCCATACCTATCTGTCTGTTTGTGTGAATAACTATCTATTCACCTCTTCCTATCTATTATCTATACATTCATCCATCCATCCATCTATTCATCTATCTATCTGTCTATTCTGTTTGTTTATCTATTTAATACCTTAAGCAACAGGGAGTTAATGGTTCTTGAGGTGGGCAGTTACATGCTCTTGTGGAAATATTTTGGGGAATGGAAGCTAGAGGGATGGAGAATCAGAAATGTCACTAAGCTGGAGATGACCTAATCTTTTTCTTATTGCTTAGCCAAAGAGGTGAGGTTTCTATTTTAATTACTGCCCTGAATAGCATGTATTTACAGTGTTGTCTTGATGAGGTTGGAAGTTGATAGCCCTGAGGGAGAGCTAATGTGAAACACTGATTTCTCCTGGAGAAATTCTGGGTTGGGGCAGGAGCCACCAAGATTGTAGACAGTCTTGGCAATTACTGATAAGCCTCCAAGATGAATTTGGGGCTCTGTCTAGGCAGAGCCCTACCTCTGAACTACAGGATACAGTTACAAAATTCTAGCACATAGCAAGAAAGGGGTGGTTTGTGCTCATCTAGGAAGGGAAGCTTTGATCATTAAGGGGCTAGCATAGCTTCAGCAAAAACAAGCTGGGGAGAGTCAGGGTGGTGTAGTGTTGGCCCCAGCATTGGCAAGACCTGGATTCAGAGGTTGCCTCTGACCCTCTGGGCAAACCTCTCCTTGCCGCAGGAGACTCTCCAAGTCTGAAAGGTGCCTAAAAGACTGGATAGAATCTGTATTGGGAGTGAGGCTCTCCTCACCACAAACTCCCTATAGGAAAGAAATCAGAGGTCTGGACCAACCAACACAGTCCAGAATGGGTTACACCAGACCCACCTTTTATCCTTTATTGAAAGGTTCCTAAACAGGCAGGTCTAGGGAATGCTGTAGATGGTAGTGGTGGGGATTTCTCATGGGTTGGGGTCTCAAGCTCTGTGAGGATCAGCTGAGGAGCAAGGGAGTCTGGGACTGGCAAGGAGGAGACCTAGGACCATGGGAGCTGGCATGTAGGGAAAGAATCAGGCTTCCCCTGTTGGGCCCCTGAGGACCGAAGTGGGAGCTGCAGTTTCAAAGAGGCAGGTTTAGGCTTGATGTCCACCTGGGGAAAGTTCCTGACCATTTGAGTCATTCAGAAGGGGAGTCATGGACTGCTTGCAGAGGTGACGAGCTCCCCTGATGCCTCCTTTGTGGAGAATGTTGGAAAGAAGATTCTCCTTCACTCACATGTGAGTGAGGCTGGCCAAAGTGACCACTGAAGTCCCTTCCAGCTGGGCCAGACAGGGTGTGATTCCCTAAAGTCTTAGATTGCATGAATCTGTGTCTAAAGTTCTCTGGATCTAAGATCCTCTAAGGTTCCAAACTGCTAAAATTCATCCAAGTCGAGGTGTCTAAGGCTCCACTGTATGTGGGTTGTGGTACAGGGAGTGTCTGGGAGTGAAGGGAATTGTGAGGAGGAGAGGAATGCTGTCTGCTCCCCCCCCCACGTGCCACTTCCCTGAACTTTTACTGTGGGGATCATATCATGCCACTTCTGTTCTCACAGACTCAGACCTGAGCTGCTCTGCTTCAGACCCTGCAGGAAGAGGAAGAGCAATGGATTGCAGCTGAGGACCAGCCCAGTAGCCTGCTCAAGATGTCTGTGAGGTGTGTGCATGTGTATATGTTTTGTGTGTGTATGTATGTGTTCATTGTGTGTGTTTGTGAAGTGTGTGACAGATGTGTGTATGTGTGTGAAATGGGTGTAAGGTGTGTGAGAGGTGTGTATATGCGTGTGAGAGGTATGTACATGTGTGTCCATGTTTGTGTGTGTGTCACTTCTGTGTGTCAGGTGTATGAGAGTTTTGTGTATATGTGTGTATATGTGTATGAGATGTATGTATGTAAGGTGTGTGTAAGGTGTGTGAGAGATGTATGTGTGAGATGTGTTGATGTGTGTGTGAATTGTGTATGTATAAGGTGTGTGTAAGGTGTGAGAAGTGTGTGTGTCTATGTGTATGAGAGGTGTGTACATGTGTATATGTCTGTATGTATGTGAGTTGTGTGACACATGTATGTATATTTGTGTGAGAGGTGTGTGTAAGGTGTGAGAGGTGTGTGTATACATGTGTGAGATGTGTGTGAGGTGTATGTGTAAGGTGTGTGATAGACATATATGTGAGACGTGTTTCTTTGTGTGTGAGTTGTGTGTGTTTAAGGTGTGTGTGTAAGGTGTGAGAGGTGTGTGAGGTGTGTGTATATATGTGTGTGTGACATGTGTATTTGTGAGATGTGTTTAAGGTGTGGGAGACGTGTGTGTCAGGTGGGTGTATATGTGTATGTGAGAGTTGTGTGTAAGATGTGTGCTTCTAGGGAGGAGGAGAGGAAATTTATCTGTACCCACTCGCATCAGAGAAAGAAGAAGGGATTGGGATAGAGAAGGCTGGAGGAGGGAGGGGAGGCTCTTTCTATTTTTTTAATGTGCATAATTCCAGGATTAGCAAAGTAGATGATTCTGAGACTCTATAAATCCAAAGATTCCTTGGAGCCAAGCTCTTTGATTCTAAGGTGCTAAATGAGAGACATCCAAGATTTTGTTCTTCTAAGATTGAAGTGTTCTTTGAGACTGAAATTTGGGGATTCTATGATTCTAAACTGATATAATGTTAAGAGTCTACATTACACACAGATTTTTACAATAACATATAATATGATAAATATTATAAAACAAAGCTTATTTTATAACAAACACAAAGAAGCTAAGATGATGCAGTGCTTAGAATGCTGAGTAGGCCTGGAGTCAGGAAGACCTGAGTTCAAATCTGGCCTCAAACACTTACTAGTAGCTGTGTGACCCTGCCCCAAGTCACCCTGTTTCTGTCGGCCTCAGGTTCCTCATATGTAAAATGGGGATAATAAGAGCACCTGGGGCAGCTAGGTGGTGTGGTGGATAGAGCAGTAACTCTGGAGTCTAGAGGATCTGAGTTCAAATCTAACCTCAAACACTTACTAGCTGTGTGACCCTGGGCAAGTCACTTAAGCTTAACTGCCTAAAAAAAAAAGAATAAAAATATAATAATAATACCTACCTCCCAGGGTTGCTGTGAGGATCAAATGTGATAGCATATGAATAGCACCTTACAAATCTTAAAGTACCATATAAATCTTAGCTATTATTAACCTTATATTTTATAATTTCAATAATTAAATAATCTCACAATCTAAGATTCTGTAATCCTACCAGTCTAAAATTATATAGCTCTAACACGTAAAATTCTGCAAATGCAAAATTCTATAAAGTTAAAGATTTAAAATGTGAAAACTTTAACATGCTTTGGAGTTAGGGGAGGCAAAGAGGGAAGATCTCCAAGGTGCCCACACCACTCCAAGTGAGGAGATTGCTTGGGGTTGGAGAAAAGGGGGTCTCACTTCTCCATCTCTATCCTCTAGCTGCTGGAAGAGCACACGGATCAGGCCCCTCGCTTCAGCCAGGAATTTGGGGTGCGGATGGCACACTGCTGCCTGGGAGTTCTGGCTGAATTCCTGCAGAGGTACAGGGGACAGGCGATGACCCTTGATTCTGGAGGGTGGAATGAGCTAGAGAGGCAAGAAGAAGCCATCTATCTTCAGGGGATTGTCCACCACAGATTAGAGGAAGCATCTCTGCAAAAAAAAAAAAAAGGCACAGTCCAGAGATAAGTCAGGTTAAAAAGGGGCTGGCTCCATTTTATTTACCCTTTGTGTGTCTCTCTGAGCTTCAGTCTTGTCTTCTGTAAAATGGGTCTTATAACAATGGTGCTACCTGCTTCTGAGGGCTGTGGTGAGGAAAAGGTTTCTAAGTCTTCAGGGTCTATGAACTGCCTCAGTCCTCAGAGCGCTTTTGCTTCTCTGGGTACACTTTGTTTCCTTTGCAGAATGTAAGCTCCTTCAGAGCAAGAACTGGATTCATTTCTGTCTGTCTCCGCAGCTCCTAGCACTGGGTCACAGTGCTTAGGCAATGCTGGTGGAAGGATTGACTGACATGTAAATACTGTTTCTTCCAAAGCACATGAGCTCCTTGAGGGCAGAGACTGTTTGAGTCTTTGGACATCCCCCCACCCCGGGTTTAGCAGAATACCCTGCCCATGACACAGGTCATCCCTTTTTTTCAACTTAGTCTAGGATTCAATTCAACCCAGCATTGATTAAACTCTTACTATTTCAGTCAGCCAGGCATTTATTGAATGATTGCCCCAGACACCAGACCAGTGGCTGGGAATACAAAGAAAAGAATCAAAAAACCCATACATTTCCCAGTTCTTGCCTTCAGGGAGCTTATTTTCCAATCTGGAAGACAGGAAGCCAATAACGTTGCACATACAAGATGTATGCTAAATAGATGGAAAGTGGTCTCAGAGGGAAGAGGTGGGATGGGGTGGGGAGAGAAGTATATATCAGGTACTGTACCAGGGTCTGGGGTTACAAGGACCAGAAAAAAGGCCCTTCCCACAAGGAGTTTACCTTCTCCTTCAGAGATATAGTATGCAAACTGATGATTTTAAAAAGTATTTGATTGTTTAATTTGAAAGGGGGATGCAATTTCAAAGGAATTTCAGAAGGGAGGGAGACCTAACAAATTCAGAGAGGCGGAGGATCATCAAAGGTCCCAAGTGGGAGATGGCATCTGAATTTAAACATCCAAGAAAGTGCTGACGGACTGTATTCCAGGTATCAGAGACAGTCAATGTAAAGGTAGGAGAAAGAATGGGAACAGCAGGCATGTCAATTTGTCTGGAATAGAGTGCATGAGAGGTAGTGATGTGAAATTAAACAGGAAAAGTAGATTGGAATGTGAAATACCAAGTAAATGAGTTTGTATTTGATTCCTAGAGTGATTAGGGAGTCACGGAAGACGCTTTAGCAGCGGCAGAGTGACAGGGTCGGGATTGTACTTTCGTGAGATCACTTTGGCAGGTTGTGGAGGATGGGTTGTCAAGGGGAGACCAATTTGGAGACCAGGGCAATAGTACTGAAGAGAAGGTTGGGAGTTTGAATGAGGCTGGTGAGTAGAGTGAAGGGGACAGGTGCTCAGGATACAATGAATCAACAAGACTTGGGAAGAAGTTGGATATGGGACAGCGAAGAGTCCACGAGGACTCTGAGATTATAAACTTCGAACAGGAAAGATGGAGGCACAGATTGTAGAAATGGGAGATTTAGGAGTAGGGGTAGGTTGGAGAGGAAAGATCATGGGTTCTATCAGGATTCTCAGCTATGGGACATCCAAATGGAAATGTCCAACAGACAGTGGTGTTGTGAGCCCGGAGCTTGGCAGACAAATGTGGGCCAGATATGGGAGTCATCTGGGATGTGGGATGATCACTGAGCCCTTGCAACAAGGTTATTATCTGGGGGGCACTTAGCTAGGGAGAGCAGGGAAGGCGGGAAGCAGGATCAGCCAAGTTATTATCAGGTGGAAGGAGGAGCAGGCAGGAGAAGTGCATCCTGAAAACCTAGAGGAGACAGTATTAAGGGGAGAGGATGATAAGCTGGGTCCAAAGCAGCACAGAGATGCAGGAAGAGTGAGGAAAGGTCATTGGATTTAGCAATAGAGAAATTCCTAGTGGCCCAGAAGAGAGCACTTTCAATCAGGTGGTGAAGATGGAAATCAGATTGCCTGAGGGTGGAGAAGTGAGTGGGAGGTAAGAAAGTGATAAGAGGTGAGAGAGTGATAAAACAGGAGGGAGAGTGAAACCTGGAGGGCTTCCTGGAGGAGGTGAGTTCAGAACTTGAGAGGTGGGCTGCAAAGGAGAGACCTGACCTGAGCTTCTACTTCCGTCTCTTGACCTTCCAGCTTCCAGCAGTGGGTAGAGAGCTTCCATGAGAACCCAAGCGTCCAAGAGCTGCTGAGTGACAGTTATATCAGCCGGACAATTACCTTGGTGAGCAGTGGCCCCCCTCTTCGATAAGGCAAGCCCTAGAGAGGATGAGGAGAAGGGCCCCAGCATGACCTAATGTTCTCCCCATGGGGAGTTGGCCCATTCTTTCTTCAGGGAGTCTGTCCCTATCCCAGATGTTCTGAGGTCCTTTCCTTCCTCTCCCCAACTCTATTCTCCTGGGAAAGGGCCACAGAAAGGGCCCCCTCCCATACTTCCTCTGGAGACATGGAAAGGGACATTCATACTGGCCTCAAGAAAAACATCCTTCCCAGAGACATAGAGACATCCTCCTCAGGGACACAGACTTCAAAAGAGACCCCTCCCTACTCTCTGAGAGAAACCTCTCCAGAGACAGAGTGACCCTCAGACACACAAAGAGAACTCCAGAGACAGAGAAGCTCCACTAGAAAGACTGCCCAAAGACAGAGAGATTCCTCCAAGGACAGAGATGCCCTCCCATCAGAGATATGAAGAGACCTCTCACAGAGACCAAAGCCATGTCACCTGCCCACCACTGAGATACAGAAAGATCCTCCAAAGACACAAAAACCCCTCCTCCAAATGTGGAGAGATACACTTGCCTGCCTGCCTGCCCACCCAATATGTGGAATGAATCATCTGGGACCAAAGGCCGGCTAGTAATGAGCCCCGGCTTCTCCTCCACAGCTCTCTACCTGAGCGTCTGTCCCACCTGGGGCCCTCAGAGAGCGAACCTGCTTGGGAGGCAGTTGCAAATGCTCTTGACCGTGTCACCCGCCTCTGCCACCACATCCTGGCTGACATGCTCTTTCAAGAACTGCAGGTCAGTCTCAGGAAGCCTCTGGCCCCCCCTCCCAAACTGACTACAAAATGGGGACCTGGGGGCTGTGACAACGGTCAGATCAGTATCAGGCCCAGGTCCAGCCAAGCCAGAGACTGGACTAAGACAAAGGAAGAGAGGACAGAAAGAGGAGAGAGCAGAATGGAGGGAGGAGATAGATGTTTACACAGAGGGCCCAGTTTGGGGAGGGGGAGGCAGAGCCTGGGTCTGGGCCTAAGCTCCCACAGGCTACCATTGCCTGTTGACTGCTATACTCAGGAGTGTGGAGGCCTGTGGCTGTGCCTGGGCCTGCTGGTCCAGGATGGGTGTGACATTGTAGGTGCTTTTGTGCCTAAGTCT
>NW_027556098.1:412324116-412328647 GCF_003287225.1 Phascolarctos cinereus
CTTGGCCACCTTTCTATCTGAGCCTCCCCCTCCCTCTTGCCGAGCTCACTAGGCCTGATCTTGCCTGCCTGCCCAGCCACTGCCCTCGGCCCCCAGCTCGGCCTCGTGCCCAGCCCTGAGTGCACCTGGGACTCCTACAACCTGCCCTGTGATGCTGCTGTCCCAACCTGGAAGCTTATGTCTTCTCCCTTTCCCCCAACATCTGCTGCTGAGAAAGATTCTGACCCCAAGGATGGATTCTGTCCCTGGGTTTCAAACCAGGTCATAGAGTAAGGGATGTTAGAGCTGGGAGAGTCCTCAGAACAGAATGTCATAGCTAGGAGAACCCTAGGAAGATGAAATGTCGAAGCTGGAAGGGCCTATAGAACATAGACCATCAGAACTGGGAGAACTTGTAGAACACCAAATGTCAGAATCGGGAGGAAACTTAGAACAGAGAAGGTCAGTGCTGGGAGGCACCTCAAAACATAGAAAGTGAAGGTTAAAAAGAAAGTTAGGACCCAGATCAATAATCAATCAATAAACATTTATTAATCATCTACTATGTGCCAGGCACTACACTAAGAGCATGGACTTATCATGGTCGGAAGATACATCAGATGATGGAGTTTTATTCCCTCATTTTAGAGACGGGAGAACTGAGGCTCACGAGTGAAGAAAGGGACTTCTCCCTAGGTCACACAGCAAGCCATTGGCAGAGCTGGGAGCCAAGGCTGCTCCGGAGTTAGGGTAGGTCCCATAGAAGTAATGGAGGCTATGCCTTGCTCTGCCCCGTCTCCACCTCTCTTCCCTCTAAACTTCTTCTTGGGGTGGCTGCTCATGTAATAAGGAATGTATGATGATAAAATAAATATGTTTCTATTTAACGAGCAACTGAGGCTGAGTTCTGTTTGGGGAGATGCGGGTGGATGGCAAGTGGGGAGGCACCAAGCAGGTCCTTGAGGCAAGGTGGGGGCACCAAGCCCTCTCTCCCACATCGAGCTGGGCCAGAACTTAGGGGTGTGAACCTCAAGGTGGCTAGGGTGCCCTAGCAGGAATCTCCCTGCAAAAGGGTGAAGGCTTGGCCTTCCCTTCCAAGGACTCCCAGTCTGAGCAAGAAACATGGCCCTATGCCTTACCACTGGCTGCATTAGGTCCCCCTCCATACGACTCTCCTTTCTGAAACAATCTCATTTACATCCTATATCAGAAGGGAACAGTCAGAGAAAGAAGGAAATGAAACCTCAAAGGTTTCAGATATCTTGGAGTTTATAGGATAAGATTTAGAGCTGAAAGGGATCTCAGAGGCGAGATAGTCACCTCCCTTTCACAGAAAAAGAAAACCAGTCCCCAGGAGGGTAGGGAGTTAGTTGTTCAAGGTCACAAAGTTAATGAGTGTTAGAAGCAGGATTTGAACTCCATGCTCGTGAAAAGGGGCATCTGGTCTCAGCTGAACTCCTCACACACCCTGCCACACCTCAGCTGCCACACTGGCTGCTTCCAAGAAGGCTTCCAGGGCCAATCCCCGCCTGCCTAGGAGTTTCAGGGAGTCCTACAGCTGATAGAGAGAAGGCAGGGCCTTCTCCAATCTCTTCTTCCCAGTCTCTAGCCTTGGGTAAGTGGGTAAGCTCCCTTGGCCCCAGAGCTAGGAGTGGGAAGTTGGGCCCTGCCCCTCCCCTACCTCACTATGAGACCCTGGCCTAGGTCCCCACTCCTTCCCTTGGTCTTGGTTTCCCCATCTGTCTAGAGGATTTGGCCAAGGCGACCTTTGCGATCCCTTCCTGCCCTGACACTCTGGGATTTGGTGACTCCCTGCTGGGTCCCGAGAGGCCCTGGGAAGGAGACAGGAATTTCATTTGTTTCCTTGTTTTTCTTCCTCAAAGGGAAGGGGAAGGGACATAGCTAAAGGCAGCCAAGAGTGAGGGCCAAATTCTGCCTTCTGGGAGCCACCCCTCCCAGCTTCCAGCTAGAGGTGTTCAGAGGAGGGTGAGGGGAGGGAGCTGTGAGGGGGGGGGAAGTGCAGGGGGGAGGGATACAGGGGGAGAGGGCTGTGACATGCATGGGGGGGTGGCAGGAGGAGAAGGCTCTCTGCTTGTTCTAAGGGAGAGAGCCTTGAGACCTTTCCTGCCTCTGCCCCTCCCTGGGTGGGTTTGCTGAGTGACTTTAGTCAAATGCATTCCCCTCTCTGAGCCTTGCCTTCCATGCCATTGGAAACATGGAAGTGGCACATATGGAGGGCAATGGCCCAGCTTGAACCAAAGACCCAGAATGTCAGCCCCAAGGAAGAGTATATGGGGACTGGTCCCAGGGGCTGGCGAGGAATTTGGGAGATTCATCAAAATCCATCCCCTCCCACCTAATTTTACAGAACGGAAAATGAGACTAGGAACAGGAAATCACTTGGCCAGGGTTACAGAGCAAATTAAGGAACAAGGTGAAGATGGGAACCAGAGCTCCTGGGGCCCGTAAATTATCACAGTGTATTGACTCCCCTCCACCCCAGCCTGGAGTCTGTGACAACTTCTAAGAGTGGGGAGCTGGGAGGGAGGGAAGGAGGGAGGAGGAGGAGGCCTCCTGCATCTCCCCCATCACCCCTGCCCTTTCTGCTCTCTGGGATCCCTTCAGTATCTGGTGGGCTGTCCATAGGCAACAGAGGTCAGGCTGCCTCTCCTGGGCCCCACTCAGCAGACCTGCGAGTGATAAGGGGTGGAGGTGAGGTTCAGACCCAGGACTTTCAGGGTGACTGTGGGCTCTGGTGGCACCAGGATGGTGGTGAGTGTGCTGGGCCATGCAGCTATTGATAAGATGGATAGCTGGCTAAAGAGGAAACAATTTATTATAACAAGTTACAGCTATGGCGTCTCAGGGCTGGGGTTTCTCCTCAAAGGGAGTCTAGAAAGCAGGACTGAGGGATGAGCCAAGCAGAGGAAACCCTCTGTTTGCCTCCCTCATCCCACCAACAGCAGTCCCTGCCCATCCCCAACAAAGGGCCTCCAACTGAGCCCCACATCCTTCCCACAACTTCTTCAGGATCTTCTGGATGCATTGAACAGAGAGTAGAAGAACTTTAAAATCGGGGTGCTGAATGTGAAGTTGGACGTCAGGGGCCACAGCAACAAACTCTGAGGGAAGGAGGGAGCACAGTGGTCAGGAGGCAGCCTGGCCTTAGCCTGGCTTCCAGGCCCAGAGCACTGGGGCCTGGGGCACTCCCCCATCTGGGCCTCCTCAGACACCTCCACAAAACAGAGCCCAGCAAATGACTGCTGACTTGGGAACATTAGCCATGGAGCAGAGTTGTATTTACCTTCATAAGTATTTCCCAATTACATTTTCATCTTGTTTGGGAAGCACTTTGCTGTTTTTCAGTCCAGGAGTTTGGATATCTCTAGACTACATGATCTCTAAGGCCCTCCCAGCTCTGACATTCCCTGTTCTAAGGGCCCTCCCAGCTCTTCCATTCTCTGTTCTAAGGTCCCTTATACTTCTGACATTCTCTATTCTCAGGTGTTCCTTCCAGCTCTGATAGTCCACGATTCTTCCATGTGAGTGCTATATATTATACTGCCAGTCAGCCAGTAAGCATTTATTAAGACCTTACTATGTGCCAGGTGTTGTGCTAAGTGCTGGAAACACAAATACAAGCAGAAACAAAGACAATCCCTGCCCTCAAGAAGCTTGGGTTCTAATGGAGTGCTAAAAAGAAGCTGAAAAGGGGTAAGAGAAAAGGTAGGGGAAGTTCTATGCAGATGACTGCAGTGCAGCCTGGAGAGGGCTGAAAATAACTCTTGCCTAGGCCTTCCCCTTACAATGGAAGTTGTGGAAGGAACCAATTGATGAGAAGGTGGAGCCTCAGGGGGCAGAGAATGCTGAGGATGAGGCAGCTGGTAATGCAGTGCATAGAGTGCTGGGCTTGGAGTTAGAAAGACCTGAATTTAGGGCAGCTAGGTGGCACAGTGTCTGAAATCAAAAGGACCTGAGTTCAAATCTGGTCTGAGACCAAACACTTGACACTTACGTTGTGTGACCGTGGGGAAGTCGATTAACCCCAAGTGCCTTAAAAAGATAGAAGGAAAGAAAGAAAGAAAGAAAGAAAGAAAGAAAGAAAGAAAGAAGAAAGAAAGAAAGAAAGAGAGAGAGACAGAGAGAGAGACAGAGAGAGAGAGAGAGAGAGAGAGAAGGAAAGACAGAAAGAAAGCAAGACAGAAAGAAAGAAAGAAAGAAAGCAAGACAGAAAGAAAGAAAGAAAGAAAGAAAGACAGAAAGAAAGAAAGAAAGAAAGACAGAAAGAAAGAAGACAGAAAGAAAGAAAGAAAGAAAGAAAGAAAGAAAGAAAGAAAGACAGAAAGAAAGAAAGAAAGAAAGAAAGAAAGAAAGAAAGAAAGAAAGAAAGAAAGAAAGAAAGAAAGAAGAAAGAAAGAAGAAAGGAAGGAAGAAGGAAGGAAGAAAGAAAGGAAGGAAGGAAGGAAGGAAGGAAGGAAGGAAGGAAGGAAGGAAGGAAGGAAGGAAGGAAGGAAGGAAGGAAGAAAGAGAGAGAGAGAGAGAGAGAGAGACA
>NW_027556098.1:412328747-412359693 GCF_003287225.1 Phascolarctos cinereus
TTGAGCCAGCCTGAATCCAGCCCTCTTCCTGCTACTATGTGTCTCCTATCTGTACTATGCATGCTAGAGCCCAGCAGAATTGACTTTCCTGCTACTGCTCACAGAGGACACTGTACTCCCCCACTCCACCCCCACCCCTGCCTCTATTTCTGTCCTGCTCTCCCTACTCACCTCCATCTTTTAGAATCTCCAGCTTCCTCCAAAGCTCAGCTCAATTGCCACTGTCTACTTGAGGCTTCCTGATCATTCACACTGGCCCAGGTGCTTCACCTATCATTACTGGTATTAATCACAGTCACTTGTATTTGTATAAGACTTGAAGGTTTGCAATGTACTTTACGAATATCCCATTCGATCCTCACAAAAACCTTGGGAGGTGGGTGCTCTTTTTATGCCCATTTATAGATGTGGAATTGGAGGCCAACAGAGACAGAGGTTAAGTGACTTGCCCAGGGTCTCACAGCAGTAATGTCTAAGGCAGGATTTGCACTCCGATTTTCTTGAAGCCAGATCCAGCATTCTGTCATTGGGCCACTAGCTGCATATGTTTGATATGTATGCATGTGGACACATGTTTCTCAGGATAGAATGGAAGCCTCTGGAGGGCAGGGATTGTTTTGGTTTTGTGTTTTTTTGTTTGGCTTTCTGTTTTTATCTTGTCTCTAGTGCCTAGAAGAACCCCTGCAGAGAGTGGGCTATTAAATACTTCTTAGCTGTTTGATTGGTCATAAGAACCAGGCATATTTAGCCAGGAGAAGAAAAGGCTTCATGCAGGACTTGGGAACTCTCCTCCAGGACTTGGAAGAATGTCATGGAGTCAAGAACCAGTCTTGTTTCCTTGAACCCAGAGGGCAGAACCAGGAGCAATGAGGTGTCAGGGCAGAACAAGGGTCCTGTCAATGAGAGCTGCCCCAGAGTGGAGGCTGCCTGGGGAGGTAGTGAGCATCCATCTTGGGAGGTCTTCCAGGAGAATCTGGAGTACTACTTCTCATTGAGGGTGTAGTGAAGATTCCTCTTCAGGGGTGGGTTCCACTAAGCTGTACTCTGGGTCCTTCTGATGCTAAAATTCTGTGATTCACCCTCTCTACTCCTAGGCCTTTATGAATAGCTTCTCTCGGGCTGTGGCCTTGGAATACCAGTCCTCTGGAGTTATCATACAGGTATGGGTGTGGGTGTGAGTGTGAATGTGCTTGTGTGATTGTTAGGGCCTGAAGAGTGGATGGGAAAGTTGTGAGGAGCTGAGAGATGGGGGAGAGCTTGGGAAGAGGGCAAGGGGGTCAAGGTAAGTGGGATGGTGAGAGGCAGCAGGTTTGGTGAGGTAGCAGGAGGGTGGGGGTAAAGATGGGTGACCAGCTAAGGGGAGGAAGCTTTGGGAGGTGGGTAGAGTGAGAGCTATGACCCTTCCATCTAGTCATCAACTTCTTTCTCCAGACTCTTACTCCTCTGGCAGTTTCCAGCAACATGAGCCAGATGCACCCACAAAATTCTTGGTGAAGTCTTCAGATGACTTTGCCAGAGAAGCCTTGGATACGTAGGCGTCTCTAACTTCACCTGGGGGTGTTTCCTACACTCTGTCCACGTGAGTGACTGGGGTGCCCATTGGGTTGAACTAATAGGGAAGGTGTCCAGACCAACTCCTGGCGTGATGGGTTGGCTAAGGAGGGAAGGAAGGATACTCTTACATGCCAGGAACTCTGCTAACCCCTTTACAAAGATCTCATGGTCCTCACAACAACCCTGGCAAGATAGGTGCTGTTATTATCCTCATTTTCCAGTTGAAAACAGTCAGACAGCTGTTCAGTGACTTGTCTGGGGTCACACACTGGTAAGTTTCTCAGGCTGGATTTGAACTCAGGTATTCCAGACTCCAGGTCCAGTGCTCTAGCCATTATCACCTATCTGTACACACCTGGGTAGAAGTTGACCTTTGGGGGTGTATGTGTGTGTGTGTATTGGGTGAGGGGATAATCGGTTTTTTGAGCAAAACCCATGGGGTTCAAAAGAATGGGAGGCATGAATGAAGTCAGATGTCTGCCCAGTTATAGTGTCATGGAAAGAACATTGGATTTGGATTCAAAAGACCTGGGCTGAAATCCTAGCCTTGCCATGTACTGACCTCATCAGTCACCTTGCCCAGGGTTTGTCTGGTACACAGGAAAGAATACTGGATTAGGAAATTCCAGTCCTGGCTGTGAGGTGAGGAAGCACTGAATATCTCTGAGACTCAGTTTCCTCATCTGTACAATGAGGTGGATGGCTCAGGGCTTCCCTTCCATCTCTAAATCTGTGATTCTAAGAGCCAAATTCAGAATTCAATTTTTTTCCACTTGTGAACTGAGAGTGGCTGTGATCAGGTGATCTCCATGGTCCTCACAGCTCTGAGTCCTCCTTTTGGAGAGATGAGCTCCTGCCTGTGATTTCATAGGAGGTAGGGAACTCCTGGTGAGGACCTTCCCTCTCCCAATACAGCTTGTCTGCAGTCTAGGTTGTTGAGTTGTCTGGGGCACTGAGAGGGTGCCACAGCCTGTCAGTGTCAATGCTGGCCATTGGCCCCTCAGCTTCTCAGCCACATAGCTTGTGGAGGGCTCAGATGTTCTGAGAAAGTCATCAGAGCAAGCCCCCTCCTCCCTGGGTCTGATACTGAAGTCTTGAGGCCTTGAAGGAAATGCCTCCACCAGATTTACAGATTGGAACCATTCCCAGGTGCCAGTTGTCATAATGCTA
Source organism: Phascolarctos cinereus (assembly GCF_003287225.1). Taxonomy (NCBI): domain Eukaryota; kingdom Metazoa; phylum Chordata; class Mammalia; order Diprotodontia; family Phascolarctidae; genus Phascolarctos; species Phascolarctos cinereus. Next base: position 412,331,472 of record NW_027556098.1, read on the forward strand.
GATAGGTCAATGGGAACTCACTTATCCAAAGCCCATCTGACCAATGCCGTAAGACCTTGGCTTTTGTCGGGGGGGTCCCTTCAGTTATAGGGCACATGACTCTCTAGAACTTGGTTGTCAGGAACCAGCCAGTTCTATAAAATTCAATGATGCCAGATGTAGTTACCTAGAACCCACTGTAGGTAACTTTGATGTTTAGGGCTCTTATCAACAGCCTAGAGTGCAGGTATGTGGAACTTGGTGGCTACAAGTCAGCTCACAAGAACTGTGTCCTTCCGAATTGAGGTCACTGGGCCTTACTTATTTGATATGTTGTTCTCTAGAAGTCGTTGGTTCAGAACAGAATCAAGAATATGACAAGACCCCCCAAAAGAAACACCTTAGCTCCAAAATGTGTCATGTGCATGCAAGCATCTTCATCTTCTCAAGGAGAACCCACTGGGTATTTACTCTAAACCTATTGGCTCTTATTCAACACAAAATTCTTACAACCTTGGTGCTCTGGTTCTCTAAGTCAAGAGATGATTAGAATTATCAGATTGGAGATGCATGGACCACGTCCCCCTGCCCCACCCGCCAGAAGGGGATGGACTCAGGGTGCAGAGCAAGAGCTAAGGTTTAGGACATGGCCAGTATGGGATTTTGCTGCGCTTGATTAGGCATGCTTATTGCAAGGGCTTTTTTTTCCTTCCTTTCTAAACAGGAAAAGTGGGAAGGAGAGGAAATAGATTTAATTTAATTTTTTAAAAAGGATTAGAGGGTACATGGAGTTAACTAGAGAAGGGCAGGGTGACTGATGGAATTAAGTGATGGAGCAAAAGACAGAAATACAAAAGGCAACAATAAGGTTGGTTCCTGAATGCTGACTTCTTAGAGATTAGGACATTAGATAAATGGACTCTGGATAGGTGATTCCCACGGTTCCATCTAATATTAGGGTGATGAACTGACTGCCAAGGATTTATGACTTGGTCTAGATTTGCCCAAGGAGCAGAGAGATGGGTGAGCTTATTTTTTTTAAAAAGGAAATTGGGTTAAGTGACTTGCTCAGGGTGACACAACTAGTAAGATCTGGAGTCACATTGAACTCAGGTCCTCCTGACTCCGTTGTTGATGTTCTATTCAGTGTGCCACCTAGCTGCCCCAGTGAGCCATTTAGAAAAGTTTACCAAATATTGTTTTTATTTTTAAAGGAAACATAATTTTTGATCATATACTCTTAGACTACAGTGCTGGCAAGTATCTGCATGACCACTTTGCATCCAGTTGCTTCGTTTTACAGAGTAGGAAGCTGAAACCCAGAAAGGGTATAAGATGGAAAAGACATAGTGAAGCAGGAGTGTGTCTGAAAAGAGCTGAAGGTGTTAGTAGACCGCAAGCCTAATATAAGTCAGCCATGTAATAGGGTGCCCAAAAAGCTGATCTTGAACCACGTTAAGTGGGGCAGTAGCTTCCAAGAATACAGAGGTGGTAGTCCCACATACTTGATGAGGAGGCCTGTGTTCAGTTCTGGGCACCATGGTTTAAGAAGGACATTAATGTGCTGTAAAATTTCCAGTGGTGGGAAACCAGGACGATGAAAGGCTTGGTATCCAGAGCATACCATCAGCTGAGGGCATGGGTGGTACGCAATCTGGAGAAGACACAAGGGGATCATATGGCTTTTTTGCAGTACTTGCATATAGGAGGGAATTAGCTATGTTCTTTGGCCTCAGAGGGCAGACCTGGGAGCAGAGGGGCTGGCGGTGGGGTGGGGCAAAGGGAAGAAGGGACTGAAAAGTGACCAGTTTTGGCTTGAGATGAAGACAAACTTCCTGAGGATAAGAGCTGTTGCAAAGGTCACCGGGTTGCCTTGAGAGGCGAGTTCCCCTTCCTTGGAGGTCTTGAGGCTGAGGCTGGAGGAGCATGTGCTGGGTGTCTTCTAGTGAATATTCTGTTCCTGTGTGGGATGGATTCAATGGCCTCCTGGGTAGACTAGAACCCCGGGCCATCTGACTCTTTCCCCTTCACAGAACTGTGCACCCCAGTCCCAGGGTTTCGAGCACAGAGGCTGAATTCTATTTATCCAGTACTCGCTGTGTGCAAAGCCTTGAAGTGAACAGACTGTACTCTACAGTGTGTCAGATAATACCAAAGCTTTAGAAACAGTAGGGACATAATTTATACAATATTAAATGAGGTTGATACTGTATATGCCAGAGGCTGCCTCCCAGACAGTTATCTGTTAGCAATATGAAGATTAGAACACAAGGTAACCTCTCTTAATTCATACAGCATAAATACATGGGGGCCGCTAAGTGGCTGTGTGGGGTAGATCTCTGGACTAGAGTCAGAAAGACTCATCTTCCTGAGTTCAAATTCAGCCTCAGACCCTTACTATGTGTGTGATTCTGGGCAAACCACTTAACCCTGTTTGCCTCAGTTTCCTCATCTGGAAAAGGAAATGGGAAACCCCAAATGGGGTTACGATTGGGACACAATTGAACCACAAATGAATAGATGAGAGTAAGGGGATGAAGCATTTCTATAACATCTACTATGTGCTAAGCCCTTTGCAAATATCTCATTTGATTCTCATGCCAACCCTGGGAGGTAGGAGCTGTTATTATCCCCATTTTACAGTTGCAGAAACTCTGGCAGGTTTAGGTTAAGTGACTTGCCCAGGGTAGCATAGTTAGTAAGTGTTTGAGACCAGATTTGAATTCAGGTCTTCCTTCCTTCCTTCCTTCCTTCCTTCCTTCCTTCCTTCCTTCCTTCCTTCCTTCCTTCCTTCCTTCCTTCTTTCTTTCTTTCTTTCTTTCTTTCTTTCTTTCTTTCTTTGGCAGTTGGGATTAAGCAACTTGCCCAGGGTCACTCAGCGTGAGTGTCAAGTGTTTGGTCTGAGGCCAGATTTGAACTCAGGTCCTTTTGATTTCAGATCCTGTGCCACCTAGCTGCCCCAGATTGAAGTCTTTCTAACTCCAAGCCCAGCACTCTACTACTGCATTACCAGCTGCCTCATCCTCAGCATTCTCTGCCCCCTAAGGCTTTGCCTTCTGATTGATTGGCTCCTTCTAGAACTTCCATTTTAAGGGGAAGGCCCAGGCAGCAGTTATTTTCAGCCCTGTCCAGGCTGCACTGCACTCATCTGCATAGAACTTCCCCTACCTTTTCTCTTCCCCTTCTTTAGCTTCTTTTTAGCACTCCATTAGAAGCAAAGCTTCTTGAGGGCAGGGACTGTCTTTGTTTCTGCTTGTATTTGTGTTTCCAGCACTTAGCACAATACCTGGCACATAGTAAGATCTTAATAAATGCTTACTGGCTGACTGGCAGTATAATATATAGCACTCATGTGGAAAAATCTTGGACTATAAGAGGTGGAAGGAACACCTGAGAATAGAGAATATCAGAAGTATAAGGGACCTTAGAACAGAGAATGCAAGAGCTGGGAGGGACTTTGAATATGGAATGTCAGAGCTGGGAGGGCCCTTAGAACAGGGAATGTCAGAACTGGGAGGGCCCTTAGAGCAGGAAATGTCAGAGCTGGGAGGGCCTTAGAGATCATGTAGTCTAGAGATATCAAAACTCCTGGACTGAAAAACACCAAAATGCTCCCCTGACCAGCTTAAAATGTAATTGGGAAATGCTTATGAAGGTAAATTCAACTCTGCTCCATGGCTCATGTTCCTAAGTCAGCTGTAATCTGCTGGGTTCTGTATCTCCTGGAGGTGACTGAGGAGGCCTTGAGGGGGAAATTCTCCAGGCCCCAGTGCTCTGGGCCTGGGAACCAGGCTGAGGCCAGGCTGCCTCCTGACCACTGTGCTGCCTCCTGACCACTGCTCCCTCCTTTCCTCAGGGCTTGTTGCTGTGGCCCCTGAACTCCAACTTCAAATTCATCATCCCGACTCTGATGTTCTTCTACTCTCTGCTCAGTGCATCCAGAAGTTCCTGAAGAAGTTGTGGGAAGGAGGTGGGGACTGAATTGGAGTCCCTTTGTTGGGGTAGGGGAGATGAGTGCTGCTGGTGGGAAGAGAGGGGTTTCCTCTGCTTGGCTCATCTCTCTGTCCTGTTTTCTAGGTCCCCTTTGAGGAGAAACCCCAGCCCTGAGAAGCTGTAGCTGTAACTTGTTATAATAAATTGGTTTCTCTTTAGCCAGCTATCTGTCTTATCAATAGCTGCATGGCCAAGCACACTCACCGCCATCCTGGTGCAACCCCAGCCCACAGTCGTGCTAGGAGTCCTGGGTCTGAACCCCACCTCCACCCCTCATCACTCTGAGGTCTGCTAAGTGGGGCCCTGGAGAGGCAGCCTGGCCTCTGTTGTCCATGGGCAGCCCTCCAGATACTGAAGGGATCCCAGAGAGTAGAAAGGGCAGGGGTGATGGGGGAGATGCAGGAGGCCTCCTCCTCCTCCTCCTTCTCCTCCTCCCTCCTTCGCCGCTCCCCACTCTTAGAAGTTGTCACAGACTCCAGGCTGGGGTGGAGGGCAGTCAATACACTGTGATAATTTACGGGCCCCAGGAGCTCTGGTTCCCATCTCCACCTTCTTCCCTTATTTGCTCTGTAACCCTGGGCTAGAGACTTCCTGTTCCTAGTCTGATTTTCCCTTCTATAAAATTAGGTGGGAGGGGATGGATTTTGATGAATCTCCCAAATTCCTTGCCAGCCCCTGGGACCAGTCCCCTTATACTCTTCCTTAGGTCTGACATTCTGAGTCTTGGGTTCAAGCTGGGCCATTGCCCTCCACACATGCCACTTTCATTTTTCCAATGGCATGGAAGCCAAGGATCGTAGATGGGAATGCATTTGGCCAAATCCACTCAGCAAACCCACCCAGGGAAGGGCAGAGGAAGGAAAGGTCTCAAGGCTCTCTCCCTTAGAACAAGCAAAGAGCATTCTCCTCCCGCCATCCCCCCATACAAGTCACAGTCCTCTTTCCATGTACCCCTCCCCCTGCACTTCCCCCCCCCACTACAGCTCCCTCCCCTCAACCCCCTCTGAACACCTCTAGGTGGAAGCTGGGAGGGGTGGCTCCCAGAGGGCAGAATTCGGCCCTCCCTCTTGGCTGCCTTTAGCTATCTCCCTTCCCCTTCCCCTTGAGGAAGAAAAACAAGGAAAGAAATCAACTTCCTGTCTCCTTCCCAGGGCCTCTCCGGACACAGCAGAGAGTCACCAAATCCCAGATGTCAGGGCAGAAAGGGACCATAAAGGTCGCCTTGGCCAAATCCTCTAGACAGATGGGGAAACCAAGACCAAGGGAAGGAGTGGGACCTAGGCCAGGGTCTCACAGTGAGGCAGAGGAGGGGCAGGGCCCAACTTCCCACTCCTAGCTCTGGGGCCAAGGGAGCTTACCCACTTACCCAAGATTAGAGACTGGGAAGAAGAGATTGGAGAAGACCCTGCCTTCCCTCCATCGGCTGTAGGACTCCCTGAAATTCCGAGGCTGGCAGGTATTGGTCCTGAAAGCCTTCTGGGCAGCAGCCAGTGTGGCAACTCAGGTGTGGCAGGGTATGTGAGGAGTTCAGATGAGACCAGACGCCCCTTTTCACGAGCACCGAGTTCAAATCCTGCTTCTAACACTCATTGACTTTGTGACCTTGGACAACTACCTACCCTCCTTGGAACTGGTTTTCTTTATCTGTAAAATGGAGTTCACTGTCTGGCCTCTGAGATCCCTTTCAGTTCTCAATCTTATCCTATAAGCTCCTACATATCTGAAACCTTTGAGGGAAGGAGAGGAGTAAGAGGGGAATCACTCCATTTCCTCTTCCCTAGACTGTTCCCTTCTCCTGGTATAGGAGCGTCCTATGGGGGGGGACCTAAAGCAACCAGTGTTAAGGCATAGGGCCATGTTTCCTGCTCAGACTGGGAGTCCTTGGAAGGGAAGGCCAAGCCTTCACCCTTTTGCAGGGAGATTCCTGCTAGGGGACCCTAGCCACCTTGGGGTTCACACCCATTACTTCTGGCCCAGCTCGATGTGGGAGAGAGAGCTTGGTGCCCCCACCTTGCCTCAAGGGCCTGCTTGGTGCCTCCCCACTTGCCATCAACCCGCATCTCCCCAAACCGAACTCAGCCTCAGTTGCTCGTTAAATAGAAACATATTTATTTTATCATCATACATTCCTTATTATATGAGCAGCCAGTGCAAGAAGACATTTAGAGGGAAGAGAGATGGAGACTGGGCAGAGCAAGGCACAGCCTCCATTATTTCTATGGGACCTACCCTAACTCCGGAGCAGCCCTGGCTCCCAGCTCGGCCACTGGCTTGCTGTGTGACCTAGGGAGAAGTCCCTTTCTTCACTCGTGAGCCTCAGTTCTCCCGTCTCTAAAATGAGGGAATAAAACTCCATCATCTGATGTATCTTCCGACCATGATAAGTCCATGCTCTTAGTGTAGTGCCTGGCACATAGTAGATGATTAATAAATGTTTATTGATTGATTATTGATCTCGGTTCTAAATTCCTTTTCATCCTTCACTTTCCATGTTTTGAGGTGCCTCCCAGCACTGACCTTCTCTGTTCTGAGGTTCCTCCCAATTTTGACATTTGTGTTCTAAAAGTTCTCCCAGTTCTGATGATCTATGTTCTAAAGGCCCTTCCAGCTCCAATATTCCACTTTCCTAGACTTCTTCCAGCCATGACATCGTGTTCTGAGGACTCTCCCAGCTCTGACATCCCTTACTCTATGACCTGGTTTGAAACCCAGGGACAGAATCCATCCTTGGGGTCAGAATCTTTCTCAGCAGCAGATGTTGGGGGAAAGGGAGAAGACATAGGCTTCCAGGTTGGGACAGCAGCATCACAGGGCAGGTTGTAGAAGTCCCAGGTGCACTCAGGGCTGGGCACGAGGCCGAGCTGGGGGCCGAGGGCAGTGGCTGGGCAGGCAGGCAAGATCAGGCCTAGTGAGTTCGGCAAGAGGGAGGGGGAGGCTCAGATAGAAAGGTGGCCAAGGGATAGGAATGTCAGCAGAAAAAGCTCGGTCCCTGGGAAGGGCAGGAGCCCCTTTCCTACTCTGCTCCAGGCCCTGGGACACAGCCAATAACTCATAATGAGCTGCTGCACCCTGGAGAGCCCTCACATCTAAGAGGGCAGCCACATGCTTCCTCCTTGGGAGACATGAGGGGATATCATTGAGGTCTCAGAACCCTCACCATCCAACCCAGGTCCAGAACAATCATTCTATCCAGATATGGGGCTTGGATCCCTCCCAAAGGCCGATCTAGAACCCAGAGACTCGTATCCAGGACCATCATTCTTTCTCCAATTGTTTGGGGGTGTTTACACCCCCCAGCGTAATTCTCACCCTAGTTCAATCCCAGAGCCCCTCCCTTAACCACACCTAGAGCCAATATTTCCCCCACGTTCTGCATGGTGAAGCCCATCAAATTCTGTAGTCCTCACCAGCCCAAAAGTCAACTATAGAAACCCCAAACACAGATCGACAACCCTAGGCTTGATGACAACACAGTTCTGGGAGCTTTATTCACATAGCCAGCTCCAGAATCAGCCTCCCCCTCAACCAAGTTAGTCCTGGAATTCTTATCTCTAGAGCCCAGAAGCCAGAGCTAGAACCCCCAGCTCTGAAACCCACCCAGAATAGGCCCGTGTAATACATCTCCTCATACTCCAGCAGGGGCTGTCGGTGCAGCTCCAGCACCAGGGCCTAGACACATATCAGAGTGAGTACTAAGGGGAGACAGAGTGATGTGGATCAGGGGAGAGAGATTATCAGGGCAGAAGCAAGGAGAAAGATGGGGGGGAAATTGGAGGGGCACAGAGGGGGATAGAGATGAGAAAAAATGATGGGACTTTACAGGGAAAGAGATGGGGAGATAGAAGGACAAAGGAGATGGGGAAAATGAGAACAGGAAGAGATGTAAGGGGAGAGATTCAGTGACAGACATGGGAGAGATATAAGGGAGATAGAGAGGGGGAGATATTTCAGAGACAGAAAAGGGCATGAGAGAGAGGAAATGTTGGGGGAGAGGGTGGGGAGGGGAAGGGAGAAGGAGAAGAAGAAGAAAAGAAGAAAAAGAAGAAGGAGAAGCAGGAGGAGGAAAAGAGGAGGAGGAGGAGCGGAGAAAGGCAGAGTGAGAGAAGAGGAAGAAGAAGAAGAAGACGAGGAGGAGGGGGAGGAGGAAGAAGAGGAGGAGTAGTAAGAGGAGAGGAGAAAGAGGAGGGAGAGAGATGGGGGAGGGAGGGAGGGAGAGAGGGAGAGGGAGAGGAGAGAGGAGAGAGAGAGAGAGAGAGAGAGAGAGAGAGAGAGAGAGAGAGAGAGAGAGAGAGAGAGAGAGAGAGAGAGAGAGAGAGGATAGATTTGGGGGGTGATTGAGCTATACTAGACACAGAGACCCAATTTTGTAAGAAGAGGAGAAGGGAGGAAGGGCACAGTCACCAGGAGACGGGGGTGATCCTTTGCCTCTTCAATTTTCTGCCTTTCTCCCTGTCTATTTTCCAACTATCCCCTCCCTCCCACCTGTGGACATGTCCATTCATACCTGGTAAGTCTGGTCATGCATTCTTCTGAGGGCCAAGGCCTGAGCTCCCAGGGTCCCTACAATGTCATCCAGAGCCTCAGAGCTGGTCAGCTACTTCTGACACATCACTTTGGAGAAATGGGGCTGGAATTGTCCAGAGAAAGTTGAGATCAGAGTTAATCTGACTCAGAGCTCCCTTAAGGTCCCACCCAGGCCACTGAACCCATAGGTAGAAGGACCAGGAATTCTGCCCCTTTCCAGCCTCAATGGGGGGGATCCCAGAGCCCATCACTGTCTTCATGAGTGTGGGAGGGGTTGAGCACACACATGTAGCCAAAGCTGAAACTCACCTAATTCATGCCCACCCATTCCACATGGAGTCACAGACTTAGGCACAAAAGCACCTACAATGTCACACCCATCCTGGAGCAGCAGGCCCAGCCACAGCCACAGGCCTCCACACTCCTGAGTATAGCAGTCAATAGGCAATGGTAGCCTGTGGGAGCTTATGCCGAGACCCAGGTTGTGTTTTCCCCCTCTCCAAGTTGGGCCCTCTGTGTCAACATCGATCTCCTCCCTCCATTCTGCTCCTTCCCCTTTCTTCCCTCTCTTCCTTTGTCTTAGTCCAGTCTCTGGCTCAGCTGGACCTTGGCATGATCGTGATGTGACCATTGTCACAACCCTCAGGTTCCTATTTTCTAGTCAGTTTGGGAGGGGTCCAGAGGCTTCCTGAGACTGACCTGCAGTTCTTGAAAGAGCAGGTCAGCAAGGAGACGATGGCAGAGGCGGGTGACATGGTGAAGAGCATTTGCAGCTGCCTCCCAAGCAGGCTTGCTCTCTGAGGGCCCCAGGCGGGACAGATGGTCAGCTAGGGAGCTGTGGGGGAGAAGCCAGTGCTCATCACTAGCTGACCTTGGGTCCCAGCCGGCTCCCTCCACGTATTGGTTGGGCTGGCAGGCAGGAAGCGAAGTGTACCTCGCCACATTTGGGGGAGGGGTTTCTGTGTCTTTGGAGGGTCTCTCTGTATCTCAGTGGTGGGCAGGTGACATGGCTTTGGTCTCTGTGAGCGGTCTCTCCATATCTCTGATGTGAGGGTGTCTCTGTCCTTGGAGGAATCTCTCTATCTTTGGGTACTCTTTCTAGTGGAGTTTCTCTATCTCTGGAGTTCTCTTTGTGTGTCTGAGGGTCACTGTCTCTGGAGAGGTTTGTCTCAGAGCGTGGGGAGGGTTCTCTTTTGAAGTCTATGTCCCTGAGGAGGATGTCTCTGTGTCTCTGGGAAGGACATTTTTCTTGAGGCCAGAATGGGCGTCCATTTCCATGTTTCCAGAGGAAGTATGAGGGGGGCCCTTTCTGTGGTCCTTTCCCAGGGGGATAGAGTTGGGGACAGGAAGGAAAGGACCTCAGAACGTCTACGATAGGGAGAGACTCCCTGAAGAAAGAATGGGCCTCAGGACATGTGTTTGAAGGCGGATTCCTGTGTAAATACGTATAAATGTACTAATTAATGTTACATGTGAATATATATATATACATACATACATACACAAAGATGGATAGATGATAGAAAGACAAGTAGACAGGATAGATAGACAGACAGACAGAGAAGTACATCCATATTTGTCATAAGTGTTTCTGCCCAAGAGTTCCTATGAATTCCCCACATCCTTCTTTGTCCTATGCACGCCTGCTTATTTGGATGGACCCTCTTGGGTCTTCTGTAGATTTGGGAGGTTCTGTGTGCCCACTCACTCAATCTCCCCATTCTCCTGTGTCCATACAGCTGGCCCGAAGAGGTCTCAATGTTGTACTGGTTAGCCAAGATCTCAGCAAGTTATGTCGGGAGGCAGAGGACATTGGTGAGGGCCAGACTAGAAAGGAGGGGCATGGGTGAGAAGTGAGGCTGTTCGAGGTTCCACAATGGGATTTGGAACCAAATGACCCAGGTTGGACACAGCTCTGCTAGACACGGGCTGTGTGTGAGCCTGAGCCAGTCAGTCCCATGTGTTCTCTGGGCCTTTCCTCATCTATATAATAAGGAGCAGCACTAAGCTTCTGTTTCTGAATTCTCTGAGTTTTCCTACAGAGAGACTCCATGGCAAGGAAACAAGAGTCATCCAGGTGGACTTCAGTGGAGGCTTGGAGATCTATGAGGCAGTTGAAAGAGGGTTGGATGGCCTAGACATTGGCATTCTAGGTACACACCCATTCCCTCTTCCCTTCTCAGTCCTGCTCCCGGAATTCCTCTCCATCCCCTTGCTCTGTGGTACTGACATGTTTTTTTGCAGTCAACAATGTTGGAGTAGCTCCCAAGAAAATCCCCCAGAAGCTAATGGATTTGAAGAAAGCAGGAAATGTAGGGGAAGCTATATTACTCCCCACCAGCACCTGCCCTCCCCGCCCAACTCATGCCCTTTTCCATTTCTCTCAATTTTTCCATCTCTTCTCCCCTCCCTAATCCTGCCCTCTTTATGTCCCCCTTCCTTCATTGCCCCATCTTCCCTCCTATCTCCCCACCTGCACCTCCCCAACCTTTCCAACAGGCAGAAAGTGCTTTGTAAATTTAAATCAGGTGAGAAATGTGAGCTCCCCTTGCTTTTGTGGCCATAATAATAACCAATGTTGAGAAAATGTTGCCTTAAAAATTCTGACACTTTGTACCAGTTTCAGTCTATTTGTCTTCCCCCTATGTATTTACAAATGTGATTTGATTTGTTTAAATTGGGTGTTGGGTCAAACTGGGGCGGGAGTGATTTGAGTGCTTAGAGAAATTTTCCTAGAGGAGATGGAACTTGATCGGGGAGGCCGCAAGCGGGGGGAGCCTTGAAGGTTGAGAAAGACATTAATGTCTCAGCAAACTCCAACCTGAGAATTCATGGCCAGGTAGCTTTTGGGGGAAGTGAGAGACCCTGGTGCCCATGAAAAATAAAAGGTGTCCTCTGTCTTCCCAGAGTTTCACAGACATGATGAATTGTAACATGCTGTCAATGGTTCAGGTGAGAGTGAGGCAGAAGAGACAGGAAGCACCATTGGCAGGGGATGGAAGGGAGTGGGAGGGGGATATGGGGAGAGATTGGGGAGTGGGCCAAGGACGTTTCATTGGGTAGATTTAGCCTTTGCTTCTTCCTCCACAGATGACCCGGATCATCCTGCCTCAGATGGTAGTCAGGTAGGGGCAAAGGCATCCCCTTTTCCCCATCTCTAGAGCCTTCCTTCCCCTCCATACAGACATCCTGGCCTATCTCACACAACCCCCTCCCCCTGAGACACTCATTTACCTTTGATTCGGCCATTCTCAGTTTTATTCACCAACTCTGCAGGGGACGACGAGTCATCATCAATATATCCTCTATGGCTGGCAGACAGCCTTCCCCATTCTTGGCATCATATGGGGCTACTAAGGTTAATGGGTCCCACATCTGAAAGAGGCCAGACCCTTTCAAGTTACCAGGAAGAAGAAACAGGTTGAGGCATGGGGATGGAATGAACTGAGTGTCCCATGTTGATCTGAGAGCAGTAGGGTGGTGGGAGTGCCCCCTCTATCCTGGATTCCCTCATAGTCATTGGCCAACCAGCTCTCTCAGTTTCTGTTCTAGTGTATATAAACCAGAGAGTAGATACTAAGCCCTTCACCCCTATTCACCCACTACCCCTATGGGTTCAGTAATTTCATAATGGTAGGCCTCACACAGTGGTAAAATGAAACCAGCCAAAGTCTGAGTGCCCTCTTACCAAGTGGAGCCCCAGGAGCCTCCTGGGAGATAGCAATGGAAGCTGAGGTTCACTTTTGCCTTTTGACACTGACAAAGCTTGCCACATGAAGGAAGGACAGGAGAGTTCATTAAGCAAATATTGACATCTTGCTCAGTTCTGTGGTGAGCACTGTGGGTATGGGTACAAGCAAAATAAACAATCTTTGCCCTAGGCTTGGGGAATGGCGGGGTCATCATTTTGAAATCCAGAAAGTCCTGAGTAAGGCCAGGAGAGGAATAAAAGGGAGCCTGTCTAGGCATCTCCAGCAAAAGGAGACTCCAGCTGGAACTGGCTAGTAAGATCAGGGCAACCACCCTTGCAGAGGAATATTCCATGGTTAGTAGGCAGCAAGGTTGGAAGGATGCTCTAGAGTGAGGAGGTCCCAGGTCCTGAGGAAAGTGTCTAGAGCAGATAGCAAGAAGAGAAGATTTTGAGGTCCAGAAGGTTTAAAACAGGGCTATGAGGGGAGTGAGATATTTAGGAAGTACAGGAATTAGTTGGAGGGACTGGGGGTGCTTGGCCTAGAAGTGTCTTCAAGCACATGACAGTATGTTGGGTGGAAGAAGCTTTCATTCTGCTGGGACACAGAAGATGCTTTACATTTGATTTAATAGCAATAAGGAGCCGTTAAAAGTTTTCTGAGGAGGCGACTGATGTAGACAGATCTGTGCATAAGCAAGATGATCCTCACTAAAGTTTGAAGGAAAGATGGGCAGGGAGAAACCTGTGAGGAGGCTGTTCTGATGAACTAAAGAGGTGGTGGTGAGAGCTCAAACCATGGTAGTGGCCCTAGAAAGAGAGGAGAGGATAGGAAAGGTACCAGGGATATGGACTCCACAATACCTGGTCACTGACTGGATCTTAGCAGGGGAAAGAGGGAAGGAGCAGAGCTAACCCTAAGGTTCTTATCAGAGGAGAATGGTTGCATGGTGTTACTAAGGTCATAAAGAAGCATGGGGTAAAGGAAAAAGGTCGTCTTGATTCTGGATGTGCTCCAGGTGGAGGCAACGGGCAGGAAGCTAATAGGTGAGGCCAGGGCTAAAGGTTGTACTCTGAGAGTCATCAGCATTGAGGTGGTAGTAAAACCATGGGAGGGAAGGGAGATTGGCTCTGTTTCATTCTCTCCTTGATGTTTACCGCATCAAGATGTGTTGAAGAAAGTGTGTGTGTCTGGCCAAGACAAGAAGTAATTGCAGGTGAGGGAGATGTGAGAGCTGTCTCCAAGTATATGAAGGGCTTGTCATATGGAAAAGGGATTCGACTTTTTTTGTTCAGGGTAGATCCAGGGATAATGGTAGAAGTTGCAGAGGCAAGTCTAGGCTTGGGGCAGCTGTGTGGCACAGTGGATAGAGCATTAGGCCTGGAGTCAGGAAGACCTGAGTTCATATCTGGCCTCAGACACTGGCTGTGTGACCATGGGCGAGTCACTTAACCTTGTTTGCCTCAGTTTCCTCATCTGTAAAAATAGCTGGAGAAGGAAGTGACAAATCACTCCAGTGTCTCTGTCAAGAAAACCCCAAAAGGGCTTATGAAGAGTTGGACATCACTGAAACGACTCAATAACAATAAATATAGACATGATATCAAGAAAAGCTTTGTAAGTATCAGAGTTATAAAAAAATAGAATGAGTTTCCTCTCAGGGTAGTAGTTTGCCCCTTGCTAAAAGTGGAACTGGGTGACCACTGGTCAGTTGCATTATAGAAGCGATTCCTCAGGTGTGGGATGGACTAGATGCCTTCTAGATGGGATGCCTTCTAGCTTGAGGATTCTGGGATTATGTAACATTCACATGTCTAGTGGAAGCCCTTTCCCCTCTGAGATTCTTTGTTCTGTATCCTAAAGGCCCTGCTGGTTCTGGCAGTCTATAATCTAAGGTACTTTGCAGCTTTAAGGTTGTGTGTTCTAAGTCTCCTGCCGGCTCTGACACTCTCTGTTCTAAGCTACCATCAGCTCCCTTACCCTCCTCACCTCCCCACCCCCAAGCTCTGATATTCTATATACTAAGGGCCCTCTCATGTTTCATGTGGTATTTTCTCAGTTCTGATGTTTTGTGTTCTAAGGACACTATCAAATCTGACATTCCCTTCTTTAAGGACTCTCCCAGCTCACACTTACTCTGCTCTAAAGCCATCCCTAATATTCTCGGTTCTGAGGCTCCTTCCCCCTCTGATATTCTTTATTCTAAGGACCCTTCTGGCTCTGTTATTCTCTGTTCTGGCCTGACATTCCATGTTGTAAGGTCCCTCTTAGTTTTTTTAACCATGCTAAATTTAATGTAAATACGCTGTTGTGTTCCTTTAAGTTTGTGTCTTGGTCTTCCCTGAACCATAGTCAAGTTTTTTTTATTTTGTTTGTTTCTTTTTATTATTTGTTGTGTGTTCATTTTTCCAGCCTACTTCTTGACTTTAAACTTGACATTAAAGTTGGGTTCTGTTCTCCTGAGGGTAGAGAGGTGCTGTCCCGAGCTTCAGGATTTTTATTTTTTTGCTCTGTTTCAGAGCTAGCTCTGAGAGTGTCTAAATTTTCATTGCTTTCAAGGTGGTACGATCTGTGGAGAGGTGTGGTCACTGCTTTCTTCATCTGCTCTCTGGGCTTGACCCAGGAAGGGCTCCTGCTCCCCTACAGCCACCACTCTGGAACTGTGACCAGGTCCCCAATTCTCCTGCAGCCACAAGCACTATCCCTCTCTTTGCCTTGGAACTGTGACCAAGGTCCCTACTCCCTTGTGAATGACCACCAGCACTCCTATCCACTCCAGAACTGCTACCCAGAACTGCGAATAGGCCATAGAGTTGCCAATCACCCAGTGCCACCCAAAGGTCCCTTGTAATGTGTTTCTGACCATTTGTGCCACCCTCCTTACCATCTCTGTACTGAGAGCTCTCAAAGCTGCCTCTACTGCTGCAATGAGCTGCAAGACCCACCATTGGGTGCCCCTGTCACACTCTGGGCCTTTATCCACCCCGAGGTTCCAGACCTTTCCTGTTGACCTCCTAAGTTGTCTTAAGCTGGAAAAATGTCTCCCTGTGACCTTCTGTTGGTTTTGCTGCTCCAAAATTTGATTTGAAGCAATATTTTAAAGTTGTTTGGCAGGAAATGTTGGGAGAGTTCAGCTGGGCCCTGGTCTGTAACTCTACTATCTTGACCACTCCCTCCTAGTCAGGCATGCTATGCTCTAAGGCCTGTCTTGTCCCTCACACACTCTGTTCTAAAGTTCCTCCCAGCTCTGTCATTTCCTCTTCTAATGTACCCCTTCTCAGTATTCCCTGTTCTAAAATCCCTCCAATGTCTATCATTTCCTCCTCCCAGCTCTAACATTCTCTATTCTGAGCCCTTAGCAGAACCCTAGAGACCTCTTATTCTACCATATCCATTGTCCTGAGGCTCCAGAATTCCTTTGGTCAGAAGCCTTTCTTGTCACCCCAGGAAAGGGAGCTGTGTCCAAAGGAAGAAGTGGTGGTCGCAGAGTGCCAGCAGGGCTGCAGCAACGAGAGGTCTTGCCAAAATAACCTTATCTTCTGTTAGGGCAGGTGCAGAGAACTAGCACAGATCAAGAGATTCAATAGATAGCATTTACCTGGATCTCACCCAGGTGTTTGATAATATATCTCATGATGTTGTGGAAAAGAGACAGATGTCGGCTAGATGGTAGCTTGATTGAGGCCACTAGGGGCTGCCACAGTGCACAGAGTGCTAGGTCTGGAACTCAGAGCCTTACTAGCTATGTGACTCTTGGCAAGTCACCTAATCTCTGTTTGCCTCAGTGTCTTCACCTGTAAAATGGGAATAATAACAGTATCCACCTCCAAGTGTTGTTCTGTGGATCAAATGAGAAGATAACTGTAGAGCACTTAGTGAAATGCCTGAAACATAGTAAGGATAATGAAAATGCTAAGTATTGTAAGGTATTAAGTGCAGGAGTCTCAAAACACTTCAATGACCAGATACAAAGAGCTAATCATTTATGGTTTGTTAATATCAACTAGGAAAGTGGTTTCCTCGAGTGCCAGAGGGATGTGTTCTTGGGCCTATTCTGTTAAGCGTTTTTTTTAAAGTCATTGACTTGGATGAAGGCACAGATGAAATGTTTATTCAGATATGCAGTTGACTCAAAGTTGGGAGGGAAAGGAGATTAGAATGTACATTTTTAAAGTGCCCACTATGTGTGAGGCACTGTGCTAAGTACTCTGCAAATATTATCTCAATTTGTCC
Source organism: Phascolarctos cinereus (assembly GCF_003287225.1). NCBI lineage: Eukaryota > Metazoa > Chordata > Mammalia > Diprotodontia > Phascolarctidae > Phascolarctos > Phascolarctos cinereus. The sequence goes on from NW_027556098.1 coordinate 412,347,890, forward strand.
TCACAACAACCTTGGGAAGCAGTTGCTGTTATGCACATTTATAGATGAGGAACTGAGGCAGATAGAGTTGAAGTGACCTGGCCAGCGTCACACAGCTAGGAAATGTGTGAAATGGCATTTGAAGCCAGGTCCTTCTGCCTCCAGTGTTCTCTCCAGGTTACTGTCACCCCACCCCCACCCCAACAAGAATGAATGACAGAGCCAGGAAGTGAAGGGATCATGACAGGCTGGGTGGCAGCTAATAAGATGAAACTATATAGGAATGGATGTAACTTTATATTAGGTGCACAAATCCAGTTTTTTGGTTGGACAGCAGTTTATCTGAAAAAGATCTGGAGGTTTCAATGGATTGCAAGCTCAGTATCTAGTATCACTGTGACCTAGCAGCCAAAAAGCTAGCTAGATCTTGGGCTCCAGGAAGAAGCTGGTGATGAGTCGCACCTCTCTGTGCTCTACTCTGGCAGGACCACATCAAGACTCTTGCATTCAACTGTGAGCACTGCCCTTTAGACGAAAACTGATAGGAAAACTGCCAAAGAAGTGCAACCGGGAGAATGAGGGGCCTCGAGGACATGACGTAAGAGGCCTGTTCACTAAACTGGGAAAGCTTCTTCTGAGCCTCTGAGATGCTTGGTTTCCCTACCCACACCTCGCCCCATCACCTCCCCCCAAAAAAACCAACCCAAAACCAACCTGGCCTTGTGTTGATTTTGATGCGGTTTATTTGGGAATATGGGCACTAGGTGGTGCCATAGTGCACAGAGGACTTGGCCCGGAGTCAGGAAGACATCTTCCTGAGTTCGAATCTGGTCTCAGACACTAGCTGCGGGATTCTGGGCAAGTCACTACCCCATTCCCTTTGTTTCCTCTTCTGTAAAACGAGCTGGAGAAGGAATGGCGAACTGCTTCAGTATCTTTGCCAAGAGAACCCCAAAACGAGATCATGAAGAATTAGAGAAGATTAAAAAATAACTCAACAAGAAATATTTGGGGATTTATTTTCTCTCTAGATTGAATAGAAGCTCCTTGAGCCTGTGTGAGCAGTAGCAAGAAGGCCAATCCCACTGGTTTCTAGTATGTGTGGCATAGATAGGAGACTACATAGTGCAGTGGGTAGAGTGCTGTACCCAGAGTCAGAGAAAGCTGGGCAAGAACATGGGCAAGAAATAAGCTGTTGAATTGTTTCAGTTGTGCCCACCTCTTCATGACCTCATTGGGAGGGGTCCCTCTGGCAGAGAAGGCTTCCTAGAAGAGTCAGGGTGGGAAGGGGCTAGCCCATCTGGTCCAGAAACCTTGTGTAAAAGCTGAGAGAGGTCAAAGAGCCCTGGGGCCAGGGTGGTCAGGAAAGACTTCCTAGAAAGGAGAAATCTGACCCAGACTTTGAATGACACAGGAAATTGTCAAGGTCAGTGGAAAAATTCCTCTATTGTTTCAGGAACCATAGGGCTGCTAGGTGGTGCAATACAGTGCCTGGAGTCAGGAAGACTCATCTTCCTATGTGCAAATCTGGCCTTAAATAGTTACTGCCTTTGTGACCCTGGGTAAGTCACTTAACCCTATTGGCCTCAGTTTCCTTATGTGTAAAGTGAATTGGAGAAGGAAATGGCAAATCACTCCAGTATCTTTGCCATTTTGCAGAGAAGTTTTGTCATTCAGTCATTTTAGTAGTGTCCTACCCTTTGTGACCAAGAGGGTGAAGAAGAGTTGGATGTGACTGCAATGACTGAATGACAAAGTTTGGGAATTGTCCCTGAAGAGAGGCCAATCTTAAGCTGTGCCACAGTTTAGGTGGAACATTGATGAGCTGGAGAAGGTGCTGATGGGAGCCAGCAGGACCTAGAAGCTGGTCTGATACAGACTCCCCTCTTTGGTGTTTCTAACCTTCATAGCCAGACTTGCAACTCCATTCCCATCAGTGTTACTCATGAGCACAGTAGGATCAGAAATGGAGAGCTTGAAGAGCCCTCAGAAGGTGTCTCTCATTTTACATGTGAGGAAACTGAGATCGAGAGAAAAGAAGTAATTCACCCATGATCATCCAGCTAGTAGCAAGTAGTATGGGTGGGATTTAATCATTGCTCTAAACCTGGGAGGGGCCTCAGAGATCATTTAGTCCAACTGTCCTCACTTTACAGATGAGAAAACAGGCCTGGGGAGCTTAAGTGACTTCCCCATGGTCACGCAAGTGGTAAGTGTCAGAAATAGGATTTGAAGCCAGCCTGAATCCAGCCCTCTTCCTGCTATACTATATAGTCTCCTATCTGTACTATGCATGCTAGAGCCCAGCAGAATTGACTTTCCTGCTGATGCCCACACAGGACAATGTACTCCCCACCCCCCCCACCCTGCCTCTATTTCTGTCCTGCTCTCCCTACTCACCTCCATCTTTTAGAATCTCCAGCTTCCTCCAAAGCTCAGCTCAATTGCCACTGTCTACATGAGACCTTCCTGATCATTTACCCAGCCCCAGGTGCTTCACCTATCAATTATGTGGCACAGTCACTGGTATTTGTATAAGACTTGAAGGTTTGCAATGTACTTTACAAATATCTCATTTGATCCTCACAAAAACCTTGGGAGGTGGGTGCTGTTATTATGCCCATTCATAGATGTGAAATTTGAGGCCAAAAGAGACAGAGGTTAAGTGACTTGCCCAGGGTCACACAGCCAGTAAATGTGTAAGGCAGGATTTGCACTCCGATTTTCTTGAAGCCACATCCAGCACTCTGTCTTTGGGCCACTAGCTGCATATGTTAGATATGTATGCACATGGACACATGTTTCTCAGCATAGAATGGAAGCCTCTGGAGGGCAGGGATTGTTTTGGTTGTTCTTGTTTTCTTTGTTTTCTTTGGCTTTCTGTTTTTAACTTATCTCTAGTGCCTAGAAGAACCCCTGCAGAGAGTGGGCTATTAAATACTTCTTAGCTGTTTGATTGGTCTATAGAACCAGGCATATTTAGCCAGGAGAAGAAAAGGCTTCATGCAGGACTTGGGAACTCTCCTCCAGGACTTGGAAGAATGTCATGGAGTCAAGAACCAGTCTTGTTCTCCTTGAACCCAGGGCAGAACCAGGAGCAATGAGGTGCCAAGGGGACAACAAGGGTACTGTCAATGAGAGCTGCCCCAGAGTGGAGGCTGCCTGGGGAGGTAGTGAGCATCCCATCTTGGGAGGTCTTCCAGGAGAATCTGGAGGACTACTTCTCATTGAGGATGTAATGAAGACTCCTCTTCAGGGGTGGGTTCCACTAACTGTACTCTGGGTCTCTTCTGATGCTAAATTCTGTGACTCACCCCTCTCAGTCCTAGGCCTTTATGAATAGCTTCTCTCGGGCTGTGGTGGCATTCAAATACCAGTCCTCTGGAGTCATTATACAGGTATGGGTGTGGGTGTGAGTGTGAATGTGCTTGTGTGATTGTTAGGGCCTCCTACGAAGAGATGGATGGGAAAGTCTGTGAGGAGGCTGAGAGATGGGGGAGCGCTTGGGAAGAGGGCAAGGGGGTCAAGGTAAGTGGGATTGATGAGAGGCAACAGGTTTTGGTGAGGTAGCAGGAGGGTGGGGGCAAGATGGGTGAGCAGCTAAAGGGGAGGAAGCTTTGGGAGGTGGGTAGAGTGAGAGCTATGACCCTTCATCTAGTCATCAACTTCTTTCTCCAGACTCTTACTCCTGGCAGTTTCCAGCAACATGAGCCAGATGCCACCCACAAAATTCTTGGTGAAGTCTTCAGATGACTTTGCCAGAGAAGCCTTGGACACCGTAGGCGTCTCTAACTTCACCTGGGGGTGTTTCCTACACTCTGTCCACGTAAGTGACTGGGGTGCCCATTGGTTGAACTAATAGGGAAGGTGTCCAGACAACTCCTGGCTGATGGGTTGGCTAAGGAGGGAAGGAAGGATACTCTTCATGTCAGGAACTCTGTAACCCCTTTACAAAGATCTCATATGGTCCTCACAAACCCTGGCAAGATAGGTGCTGTTATTATCCTCATTTTCCATTGAGGAAACTGAGTCAGACAGCTGTTCAGTGACTTGTCTGGGGTCACGCAGTGGTAAGTTTCTCAGGCTGGATTTGAACTCAGGTATTCCAGACTCCAGGTCCAGTGCTCTAGCCATTGTCACCTATCTGTACACACCTGGGTAGAGGTTGAATCGTTGGAGTGTGTGTGTGTGTGTGTGTGTGTGTGTGTGTGTGTGTATGTGATTGGGGTGAGAGGTTTTGAGCAAAACCCATGGGGTTCACAAAGAATGGGAGGCATGAATGAAGTCAGATGTCTGCCCCAGTTATAGTGTCATGGAAAGAACATTGGATTTGGATTCAAAGACCTGGGCTGAAATCCTAGCCTTGCCATGTACTGGACCTCATCAGTCACCTTGCCCAGGGTTTGTCTGGTACACAGGAAAGAATACTAGATTAGGAAATTCCAGTCCTGGCTGTGAGGTCTTGAGCAAGCCACTGAATATCTCTGAGACTCAGTTTCCTCTCCTGTACAATGAGGTGGATGGCTCAGGGTCCTCTCTTCCATCTCTAAATCTGTGATTCTAACACCAAATCTCCAGAATTTACATTTTTCCACTTGTGAACTGAGAGTGGCTGTAATCAGGTGATCTCCATGGTCCATCACAGCTCTGAGTCCTCCTTTTGGAGAGGATGAGCTCCTGGGCCTGTGACTTCATAGGAGGTACGGAATTCCTGGTGAGGACCTTCCCTCTCCCAATACAGCTTGTCTGCAGTCTAGAGTTGTTGAGTTGCTGGGGCACTGAGAGGGTGCCACAGCCTGTCAGTATGAATGCTGGCCATTGGCCCCTCAGCTTCTCAGCCACATAGCTTGTGGAGGGCTCAGATGTTCTGAGAAAGTCATCAGAGCAAGCCCCCTCCTCCCTGGGTCTGATACTGAGTCTTGAGGCCTTGAAGGAAATCCTCCACCAGATTTACAGATTGGAACCCATTCCCAGGTGCCAGTTGTCATAATATTAGACAGGACAATGGGAACTCACTTATCCAAAGCCCGTCTGACCAATGCCTAAGACCTTGGCTTTTGTTGGGGGGGGTCCTTCAGTTATAGGGCTCATGACTCTCTAGAACTTGGTTGTCAGGAACCCAGCCAGTTCTATAACATTCAATGATGCAGGATGTAGTTACCTAGAACCCCTGTGGGAACTTTGATGTTTAGGGCTCTTATCAACAGCCTAGAGTGCAGGTATGTGGAACTTGGTGGCTCAAGTCAGCTCACAAGAACTCTGTCCTTCCGAATTGAGGTCACTGGGCCTTACTTATTTGATATGCTGTTCTCTAGAAGTCGTTGGTCCAGAACAATGAAGAATATGACAAGACCCCCCAAAAGAAACACCCTAGCTCCAAAATGTGTGCATGTGCATGCAAGCTTCTTCATCTTCTTCAAGGAGAACCCACTGGGTATTTACTCTAAACCTATTGGCTCTTATTCAACACAAAATTCTTACAACCTTGGTGCTCTGGTTCTCTAAGTCCAGAGAAGATAGAATTAGCAGATTGGAGATGCATGGACCACCCCGCCCTCCCAGAAGAGTATGAACTCAGGTGCAACCAAGACCTAAGGTTTAGGACATGGCCAGTGTGGGATTTTGCTTAGCTTGATTAGGCATACTTATTGCAAGGGCTTTTTTTCCTTCCTTTTTAAACAGGAAAAGTGGGAAGGAGAGGAAATAGATTTAATTTAATTTTTTAAAAAGGATTAGAGGGTACATGGAGTTAACTAGAGAAGGGCAGGTGACTGATGGAATTAAGTGATGGAGCAAAAGATAGAAATACAAAAGGCAACAATAAGGTTGTTCCTGAATGCTGACTTCTTAGAGATTAGGACATTAGATAAATGGACTCTGGATAGGTGAGTTCCCACGGTTCCATCTAATATTAGGGTGATGAACTGACTGCCAAGGATTTTATCTCTTGGTCTAGCATTTGCCCAAGGATGCAGAGAGATGGGTGAGCTTATTTTTTTTAAAAAGGAAATTGGAGTTAAGTGACTTGCTCAGGGTGACACAACTAGTAAGATCTGGAGTCACACTTGAACTCAGGTCCTCCTGACTCCGTTGTTGATGTTCTATTCAGTGTGCCACCTAGCTGCCCCAGTGAGCCATTTAGAAAAGTTTACCAAATGCTGTTTTTATTTTTAAAGGAAACATAATTTTTGATCATATACTCATAGACTACAGTGCTGGCAAGTTATCTGCTTGACCACTTTGCATCCAGTTGCTTCATTTACAGAATATGACAGTGAAACCCAGAAAGGGTATACGATGGAAAAGACATAGTGAAGCAGGAGTGTGTCAGAAAAGAGCTGAGGGTGTTAGCAGACCACAAGCTGAGTATGAGTCAGCCATGTAATGGGGTGCCCCAAAAAGCTGATTTTGAACCATGTAAAGTGGGGCAGTAGCTTCCAAGAATAAGGAGGTGGTTGTCCCACATACTTGATGAGGAGGCCTGTGTTCAGTTCTGGGCACCATGGTTTAAGAAGGACATTAATGGCCAGAAAATTTCCAGTGTGGGAAACCAGGACGATGAAGGGCTTGGTATCCAGAGCATGCCATCAGCTGAGGGAATTGGTGGTACGCAATCTGGAGAAGAGAGAAGGGGATCATGATGGCTGTTTTCTAGTACTTGCATGCAGGAAGGGAATTGCTATGTTCTTTGGCCTCAGAGGGCAGACCTGGGAGCAGAGGGGCTGGCAGTGGGGTGGGGCAAGGGAAGAAGGGACTGAAAAGTGGCCAGATTTGGCTTGAGATCACGACAAACTTCCTGAGGATAAGAGCTGTCCAAAGGTCACCGGGTTGCCTTGAGAGTCGAGTTCCCCTTCCTTGGAGGTCTTGAGGCTGAGGCTGGAGGAGCATGTGCTCTGTATGTTCTAGTGAAGATCTGTTCCTGTATGGGATGGATTCAGTAGCCTCCTGGGTAACTAGAACCCCTGGGCCATCTGACTCTATCCCCTTGACAACTGCGCACACCAGTCCCAGGGTTTTCAAACACAGAGGCTGAATTCTATTTATCCAGTACCTGCTGTGTGCAAAGCCTTGAAGTAACAGACTGTAGTGTACAGCGTGTCAAATAATACCAAAGCGTTAGAAACAGTAGGGACATAATTTATACAATGTTAAATGAGGTTGATACTCTATATACCAGAGTCTTACTCCCAGACAGTTATTGTTAGCAACATGAAGATTAGAACACAAGGCAACCTCTCTTAATTCATACAGCATAAATACGTGGGGTACGCTAGGTGGCTGCGTGGGGTAGAGCTCTGGAACTGAGTCAGAAAGGGTCATCTTCCTGAGTTCAAATTCAGCCTCAGACTCTTACTAGGTGTGTGATTCTGGGCAAGTCACTGAACCCGTTTGCCTCAGTTTCCTCATCTGGAGAAGGAAATGGCAAATGGGGTTACGATTTGGACACAATTGGACAAAATGAATAGATGAGAGGAAGGGGTGAAGCACTTTATAACATCTACTATGTGCTAAGCCCTTTACAAATATCTCATTTGATTCTCATGCCAACCCTGGGAGGTAGATGCTGTTATTATCCCCATTTTACAGTTGGGGAAACTCTGGCAGGTTGAGGTTAAGTGACTTGCCCAGGGTAGCATAGTTAGTAAGTGTTTGAGACCAGATTTGAATTTAGGTCTTCCTTCCTTCCTTCCTTCCTTCCTTCCTTCCTTCCTTCCTTCCTTCCTTCCTTCCTTCCTTCCTTCCTTCCTTTCTTCCTTCCTTCCTTTCTTTCTTTCTTTCTCTTTCTTTGTTTCTTTCTCTTGTTTCTTTCTCTTGTTCTTTCTTTTTTCTTTCTTGGGCAGTTAGGTTTAAGCCACTTGCTCAGGGTCACACAGTGTAAGTGTCAAATGTTTCATCTGAGGCCAGATTTGAACTCAGGTCCTTTTGATTTTAGACACTGTGCCACCTAGCTGCCCCAAATTCAGGTCTTTCTAACTCCAAGCCCAGCACTCTATCTACTGCATTACCAGCTGCCTCATCCTCAGCATTCTCTGCCCCCTAAGGCTTTGCCTTCTGATTGATTTGTTCCTTCTAGAACTTCCATTTTAAGGGGAAGGCCCAGGCAACAGTTATTTTCAGCCCTCTCCAGGCTGCACTGCAGTCATCTGCACAGAACTTCCCCTACCTTTTCTCTTCCCGTTTTTCAGCTTCTTTTTAGCACTCCATTAGAAGCAAAGCTTCTTCATGGCAGGGACTGTCTTTGTTTCTGCTTGTATTTGTATTTCGAGCACTTAGCACAATACTGGGCACGTAGTAAGGTCTTAATAAATGCTTACTGGCTGACTGGCAAGATAATGTATAGCAGTCATGTGGAAGAATCTTGGACTATCAGAGCTGGAAGGAACACCTGAGAATAGAGAATAACAGAAATATAAGGGACCTTAGAACAGAGAATGCAAGAGCTGGGAGGGACTTTGAATATGGAATGTCAGAGCTGGGAGGGCCCTTAGAACAGGGAATGTTAGAGCTGGGAGGGCCCTTAGAGCAGGAAATGTCAGAGCTGAGAGGGCCTTAGAGATCATGTAGTCTAGAGATATCAAAACTCCTGGACTGAAAAACACCAAAATGCTCCCCAGACCAGCTCAAAATGTAATTGGGAAATGCTTATGAAGGTAAATACAACTGTGCTCCATGGCTAATGTTCCTAAGTCAGCAGTCATCTGCTGGGCTATGTTTCTCCTGGAGGTGTGTTAGGAGGCACTGAGGGGGCAGTGCCCCAGGCCCCATTGCTCTTGGCTCAGGCTGAGGCCAGGCTGCCTCCTGACCACTGTGCTCCCTGCTTTCCTCAGAGCTTGTTGCTGTGGCCCTTCAACTCCAACTTAAAATTCATCATGCCGGTTCTGAGGTCCTCCTACTCTCTGCTCAGTGCATCCAGAAGATCCTGAAGAAGCTGTGGGAAGGAGGTGGGGGCACAATTGGGGCCCTTTGTTGGGGGAAGGGCGATGAGTCCTGCTGGTGGGAAGAGGGGGGGCAAACAGAGGGGTTTCCTCTGCTTGGCTAATCCCTCTGGCCTGCTTTCTAGGGTCCCTTTCAGGAGAAACCCTAGCCCTGAGAAGCCGTAGCTGTAACTTGTTATAATAAATTGCTTTCTTTTTAGCCAGCTATCTGTCTTATCAATAGCTGCATGGCCAAGCACACTCACCACCATCCTTGTGCCACCGCAGCCCACAGTCACGCTGGGAGTCCTGGGTCTGAACCCCACCTCCACCCCTCAACACTCGCAGGTCTGCTGAGTAGAGCCCAGGAGAGGCAGCCTGACCTATGTTGCCCATGGGCAGTCCACCAGATACTGAAGGCATCCCAGAGAGCAGAAAGGGCAGGGGTGATGGGGGAGATGTAGGAGGATGCCTCCTCCTCCTCCTCCTCCTCCTCCTCCTCCCTCCCTCCGTTCCTCCCTCCGTCCCTCCCTGCCAGCTCCCCACTCTTAGAAGTTATCACAGACTCCAGGCTGGGGTGGAGGGGAGTTAATACAGTGTGATAATTTACAGGCCCCAGGAGCTCTGGTTCCCACGTGACCTTCTTCCCTTATTTGCTCTGCAACACTGGGCAAGTGACTTCCTGTTCCTAATCTCATTTTCCTTTCTGTAAAATTAGGTGGGAGGGGATGGATTTTAATGAATTTCCCAAATTCCTTGCCAGCCCCTGGGACCAGTCCCCTTATACTCTTCCTTAGGTCTGACATTCTGGGTCTTGTATTCAAGCTGGGCCGTTGCCCTCGATATGTGCCACTTTCATTTTTCCAATGCCATGGAAGCCAAATCTCAGAGAGGGGAATGAATTTGGCGAAAGCTACACAACGAACCTACCCAGGGAGGGGCAGAGGCAGGAAAGGTCTCAAGGCTCTCTCCCTTAGAACAAGCAGAGAGCCTTCTCCTCCCGCCACCCCCCCATGCATGTCACAGCCCTCTCCCCCTGTATCCCTCCCCCCTGCGCTTTGCCCATCAGCACAGCTCCCTCCCCTCACCCTCCTCTGAACACCTCTAGCTGAAAGCTGGGAGGGGTGGCTCCCAGAGGGCAGAATTCAGCCCTCACTCTTGGCTGCCTTTAGCTATGTCCCTTCCCCTTCCCTTTGAGGAAGAAAAACAAGGAAACAAATGAAATTCCTGTCTCCTTCCCAGGGCCTCTCGGGACCCAGCAGGGAGTCACCAAATCCCAGAGTGTCAGGGCAGGAAGGGATCGCAAAGGTCGCCTTGGCCAAATCCTCTAGACAGATGGGGAAACCAAGACCAAGGGAAGGAGTGGGACCTAGGCCAGGGTCTCATAGTGAGGCAGAGGAGGGGCAGGGCCCAACTTCCCACTCCTAGCTCTGGGGCCAAGGGAGCTTACCCACTTACCCAAGGCTAGAGACTGGGAAGAAGAGATTGGAGAAGGCCCTGCCTTCCCTCCATTGGCTGTAGGACTTCCTGAAACTCCCAGGCTGGCGGGGATTGGCCCTGGAAGCCTTCTTGGAAGCAGCCAGTGTGGCAGCTCAGGTGTGGCAGGGTATGTGAGGAGTTCAGCTGAGACCAGATGCCCCTTTTCACGAGCATGGAGTTCAAATCCTGCTTCTAACATTCATTAACTTTGTGACCTTGGACCTACCCTCCTGGGGACTGGTTTTCTTTTTCTGTGAAAGGGAGTTGACAGTCTGGCCTCTGAGATCCCTTTCAGCTATAAATCTTATCCTATAAACTCCTAGATATCTGAAACCTTTGAGGTTTCATTTCCTTATTCCCCAGACTGTTCCCTTCTTCTGGTATAGGATGTAAATGAGGTTGCTTCAGAACGGAGAGTGGTATGGAGGGGACCTAAAGCAGCCAGTGGTCAGGCATACAGCCATGTTTCCTGCTCAGACTGGGAGTCCTTGGAAGGGAAGGCCAAGCCTTCTTCCTTTTGCAGGGAGATTCCTGCTAGGGCACCCTAGCCACCTTGGGGTTCACACCTCTAGCTTCTGGCCCAGCTCGATGTGGGAGAGAGAGCTTGGTGCCCTGACCTTGCCTCAGGGGCCTGCTTGGTGCCTCCCCACTTCCCATCCACCCCCACCTCCCAAAACAAAACTCAGCCTCCACTGCTGGTTAAATAGAAACACATTTATTTTATCATCATACATTCCCTATTACATGAGGAACCACCCCAAGAAGAAGTTTAGAGGGAAGAGAGATGGAGATGGGCAGAGCAAGGCACAGCCTGCATTATTTCTACGGGACCTACCCTAACTCCGGAGCAGCCCTGGCTCCCAGCTCGGCCACTGGCTTGCTGTGTGACCTAGGGAGAAGTCCCTTATCTCACTCGTGAGCCTCAGTTCTCCCGTCTCTAAAATGAGGGAATAAAACTCCACATCTGATGTATCTTCCCACCCTGATAGTCCGTGCACTTAGTGTAGTGGCTGGCACATAGTAGGTGCTTAATAAATGTTTATTGATTGATTATTGATCTGGGTCCTAACTTTCTTTTCAATCTTCACTTTCTATATTTTAAGAAGCCTCCCAGCACTGACCTTCTCTTGTCTGAGGTTCCTCCCAATTCTGACATTTGGTGTTTTAAAAGTTCTCCCAGTTCTAATTCTCTATGTTGTAATGGCCCTTCCAGCTCTGATATTCCACCTTCCTAGGGTTCTCCTACCTCTGATATTCTGTTCTAAGGACTCTCTGAGCTCTAACATCCCTTACTCTATGACCTGGTTTGAAACCCAGGGACAGAATCCATCCTTGGGGGCAGAATCTTTCTCAGCAGCAGATGTTGGGGGAAAGGGAGAAGACATAGGCTTCCAGGTTGGGATAGCAGCATCACAAGGCAGGTTGTAGGAG
>NW_027556098.1:412359793-412423794 GCF_003287225.1 Phascolarctos cinereus
TTCCCTGAACCATAGTCAAGTTTTTTATTTTGTTTGTTTCTTTTTATTATTTGTTGTGTGTTCATTTTTCCAGCCTACTTCTTGACTTTAAACTTGACATTAAAGTTGGGTTCTGTTCTCCTGAGGGTAGAGAGGTGCTGTCCGAGCTTCAGGATTTTTATTTTTTTGCTCTGTTTCAGAGCTAGCTCTGAGAGTGTCTAAATTTTCATTGCTTTCAAGGTGGTACGATCTGTGGAGAGGTGTGGTCACTGCTTTCTTCATCTGCTCTCTGGGCTTGACCCAGGAAGGGCTCCTGCTCCCCTACAGCCACCACTCTGGAACTGTGACCAGGTCCCCAATTCTCCTGCAGCCACAAGCACTACCCTCTCTTTGCCTTGGAACTGTGACCAAGGTCCCTACTCCCTTGTGAATGACCACCAGCACTCCTATCCACTCCAGAACTGCTACCCAGAACTGTGAAGGCCATAGAGTTGCCAATCACCCAGTGCCACCCAAAGGTCCCTTGTAATGTGTTTCTGACCATTTGTGCCACCCTCCTTACCATCTCTGTCTGAGAGCTCTCAAAGCTGCCTCTACTGCTGCAATGAGCTGCAAGACCCACCATTGGGTGCCCCTGTCACACTCTGGGCCTTTATCCACCCCGAGGTTCCAGACCTTTCCTGTTGACCTCCTAAGTTGTCTTAAGCTGGAAAAATGTCTCCTGTGACCTTCTGTTGGTTTTGCTGCTCCAAAATTTGATTTGAAGCAATATTTTAAAGTTGTTTGGCAGGAAATGTTGGGAGAGTTCAGCTGGCCCTGGTCTATAACTCTACTATCTTGACCACTCCCTCCTAGTTCTGGCATGCTATGCTCTAAGGCCTGTCTTGTCCCTCACACACTCTGTTCTAAAGTCCTCCCAGCTCTGTCATTTCCTATTCTAATGTACCCCTTCTCAGTATTCCCTGTTCTAAAATCCCTCCAATGTCTATCATTTCCTCCTCCCAGCTCTAACATTCTCTATTCTGAGCCCTTAGCAGAACCCAGAGACCTCTTATTCTACCATATCCTTTGTCCTGAGGCTCCAGAATTCCTTTGGCCAGAAGCCTTTCTTGTCACCCCAGGAAAGGAAACTGTGTCCAAAGGAAGAAGTGGTGGTCACAGAGTGCCAGCAGGGCTGCAGCAAGGATAGGTCTTGTCAAAATAACCTTATCTTCTGTTAGGGCAGGTGCAGAAACTAGCACAGATCAAGGATTCAATAGATAGCATTTACCTGGATCTCACCCAGGTGTTTGATAATATATCTCATGATGTTGTGGAAAAGAGACAGATGTCGGCTAGATGGTAGCTTGATTGAGGCCACGAGGGGGTGCCACAGTGCACAGAGTGGTAGGTCTGGAGCTCGGAGCCTTACTAGCTATATGACTCTTGACAAGTCACCTAGTCTCTGTTTGCCTCAGTGTCTTCACCTGTAAAATGGGATAATAACAGTATCCACCTCCAAGTGTTGTTCTGTGGATCAAATGAGAAGATAACTGTAGAGCACTTAGTGAAATGCCTGAAACATAGTAAGGATAATGAAAATGCTAAGTATTGTAAGGTATTAAGTGCAGGAGTCTCAAAACACTTCAATGACCAGATACAAAGAGCTAATCATTTATGGTTTGTTAATATCAACTAGGAAAGTGGTTTCCTCGAGTGCCAGAGGGATGTGTTCTTGGGCCTATTCTGTTAAGCGTTTTTTTTAAAGTCATTGACTTGGATGAAGGCACAGATGAAATGTTTATTCAGATATGCAGTTGACTCAAAGTTGGGAGGGAAAGGAGATTAGAATGTACATTTTTAAAGTGCCCACTATGTGTTGAGGCACTGTGCTAAGTACTCTGCAAATTATCTCAATTTGTCCTCACAACAACCTTGGGAAGCAGTTGCTGTTATGCACATTTATAGATGAGGAACTGAGGCAGATAGAGTTGAAGTGACCTGGCCAGCGTCACACAGCTAGGAAATGTGTGAAATGGCATTTGAAGCCAGGTCCTTCTGCCTCCAGTGTTCTCTCCAGGTTACTGTCACCCCACCCCCACCCCAACAAGAATGAATGACAGAGCCAGGAAGTGAAGGGATCATGACAGGCTGGGTGGCAGCTAATAAGATGAAACTATATAGGAATGGATGTAACTTTATATTAGGTGCACAAATCCAGTTTTTTGGTTGGACAGCAGTTTATCTGAAAAAGATCTGGAGGTTTCAATGGATTGCAAGCTCAGTATCTAGTATCACTGTGACCTAGCAGCCAAAAAGCTAGCTAGATCTTGGGCTCCAGGAAGAAGCTGGTGATGAGTCGCACCTCTCTGTGCTCTACTCTGGCAGGACCACATCAAGACTCTTGCATTCAACTGTGAGCACTGCCCTTTAGACGAAAACTGATAGGAAAACTGCCAAAGAAGTGCAACCGGGAGAATGAGGGGCCTCGAGGACATGACGTAAGAGGCCTGTTCACTAAACTGGGAAAGCTTCTTCTGAGCCTCTGAGATGCTTGGTTTCCCTACCCACACCTCGCCCCATCACCTCCCCCCAAAAAAACCAACCCAAAACCAACCTGGCCTTGTGTTGATTTTGATGCGGTTTATTTGGGAATATGGGCACTAGGTGGTGCCATAGTGCACAGAGGACTTGGCCGGAGTCAGGAAGACATCTTCCTGAGTTCGAATCTGGCTCAGACACTAGCTGCGGGATTCTGGGCAAGTCACTACCCCATTTCCCTTGTTTCCTCTTCTGTAAAACGAGCTGGAGAAGGAATGGCGAACTGCTTCAGTATCTTTGCCAAGAGAACCCCAAAACGAGATCATGAAGAATTAGAGAAGATTAAAAAATAACTCAACAAGAAATATTTGGGGATTTATTTTCTCTCTAGATTGAATAGAAGCTCCTTGAGCCTGTGTGAGCAGTAGCAAGAAGGCCAATCCCACTGGTTTCTAGTATGTGTGGCATAGATAGGAGACTACATAGTGCAGTGGGTAGAGTGCTGTACCCAGAGTCAGAGAAAGCTGGGCAAGAACATGGGCAAGAAATAAGCTGTTGAATTGTTTCAGTTGTGCCCACCTCTTCATGACCTCATTGGGAGGGGTCCCTCTGGCAGAGAAGGCTTCCTAGAAGAGTCAGGGTGGGAAGGGGCTAGCCCATCTGGTCCAGAAACCTTGTGTAAAAGCTGAGAGAGGTCAAAGAGCCCTGGGGCCAGGGTGGTCAGGAAAGACTTCCTAGAAAGGAGAAATCTGACCCAGACTTTGAATGACACAGGAAATTGTCAAGGTCAGTGGAAAAATTCCTCTATTGTTTCAGGAACCATAGGGCTGCTAGGTGGTGCAATACAGTGCCTGGAGTCAGGAAGACTCATCTTCCTATGTGCAAATCTGGCCTTAAATAGTTACTGCCTTTGTGACCCTGGGTAAGTCACTTAACCCTATTGGCCTCAGTTGCCTTATGTGTAAAGTGAATTGGAGAAGGAAATGGCAAATCACTCCAGTATCTTTGCCATTTTGCAGAGAAGTTTTGTCATTCAGTCATTTTAGTAGTGTCCTACCCTTTGTGACCAAGAGGGTGAAGAAGAGTTGGATGTGACTGCAATGACTGAATGACAAAGTTTGGGAATTGTCCCTGAAGAGAGGCCAATCTTAAGCTGTGCCACAGTTTAGGTGGAACATTGATGAGCTGGAGAAGGTGCTGATGGGAGCCAGCAGGACCTAGAAGCTGGTCTGATACAGACTCCCCTCTTTGGTGTTTCTAACCTTCATAGCCAGACTTGCAACTCCATTCCCATCAGTGTTACTCATGAGCACAGTAGGATCAGAAATGGAGAGCTTGAAGAGCCCTCAGAAGGTGTCTCTCATTTTACATGTGAGGAAACTGAGATCGAGAGAAAAGAAGTAATTCACCCATGATCATCCAGCTAGTAGCAAGTAGTATGGGTGGGATTTAATCATTGCTCTAAACCTGGGAGGGGCCTCAGAGATCATTTAGTCCAACTGTCCTCACTTTACAGATGAGAAAACAGGCCTGGGGAGCTTAAGTGACTTCCCCATGGTCACGCAAGTGGTAAGTGTCAGAAATAGGATTTGAAGCCAGCCTGAATCCAGCCCTCTTCCTGCTATACTATATAGTCTCCTATCTGTACTATGCATGCTAGAGCCCAGGAGAATTGACTTTCCTGCTGATGCCCACACAGGACAATGTACTCCCCCACCCCACCCCCACCCCTGCCTCTATTTCTGTCCTGCTCTCCCTACTCACCTCCATCTTTTAGAATCTCCAGCTTCCTCCAAAGCTCAGCTCAATTGCCACTGTCTACATGAGACCTTCCTGATCATTTACCCAGCCCCAGGTGCTTCACCTATCAATTATGTGGCACAGTCACTGGTATTTGTATAAGACTTGAAGGTTTGCAATGTACTTTACAAATATCTCATTTGATCCTCACAAAAACCTTGGGAGGTGGGTGCTGTTATTATGCCCATTCATAGATGTGAAATTTGAGGCCAAAAGAGACAGAGGTTAAGTGACTTGCCCAGGGTCACACAGCCAGTAAATGTGTAAGGCAGGATTTGCACTCCGATTTTCTTGAAGCCACATCCAGCACTCTGTCTGTCTTTGGGCCACTAGCTGCATATGTTAGATATGTATGCACATGGACACATGTTTCTCAGCATAGAATGGAAGCCTCTGGAGGGCAGGGATTGTTTTGGTTGTTCTTGTTTTCTTTGGCTTTCTGTTTTTAACTTATCTCTAGTGCCTAGAAGAACCCCTGCAGAGAGTGGGCTATTAAATACTTCTTAGCTGTTTGATTGGTCTATAGAACCAGGCATATTTAGCCAGGGAGAAGAAAAGGCTTCATGCAGGACTTGGGAACTCTCCTCCAGGACTTGGAAGAATGTCATGGAGTCAAGAACCAGTCTTGTTCTCCTTGAACCCACAGGGCAGAACCAGGAGCAATGAGGTGCCAAGGGGACAACAAGGGTACTGTCAATGAGAGCTGCCCCAGAGTGGAGGCTGCCTGGGGAGGTAGTGAGCATCCCATCTTGGGAGGTCTTCCAGGAGAATCTGGAGGACTACTTCTCATTGAGGATGTAATGAAGACTCCTCTTCAGGGGTGGGTTCCACTAACTGTACTCTGGGTCTCTTCTGATGCTAAAATTCTGTGACTCACCCCCTCTCAGTCCTAGGCCTTTATGAATAGCTTCTCTCGGGCTGTGGCATTCAAATACCAGTCCTCTGGAGTCATTATACAGGTATGGGTGTGGGTGTGAGTGTGAATGTGCTTGTGTGATTGTTAGGGCCTGAAGAGATGGATGGGAAAGTCTGTGAGGAGCTGAGAGATGGGGGAGAGCTTGGGAAGAGGGCAAGGGGGTCAAGGTAAGTGGGATTGATGAGAGGCAACAGGTTTGGTGAGGTAGCAGGAGGGTGGGGGCAAAGATGGGTGAGCAGCTAAAGGGGAGGAAGCTTTTGGGAGGTGGGTAGAGTGAGAGCTATGACCCTTACATGTACTCATCAACTTCTTTCTCCAGACTCTTACTCCTATGGCAGTTTCCAGCAACTTATCCCATATGCCACCCACAAAATTCTTGGTGAAGTCTTCAGATGACTTTGCCAGAGAAGCCTTGGACACCGTAGGCGTCTCTAACTTCACCTGGGGGGTGTTTCCTACACTCTGTCCACGTAAGTGACTGGGGTGCCCACTGGGTTGAACTAATAGGGAAGGTGTCCAGACAAACTCCTGGCTTAATGGGTTGGCTAAGGAGGGAAGGAAGGATACTCTTCCATGTCAGGAACTCTGTTAACCCCTTTACAAAGATCTCATATGGTCCTCACAATAACCCTGGCAAGATAGGTGCTGTTATTATCCTCATTTTCCCATTGAGGAAACTGAGTCAGACAGCTGTTCAGTGACTTGTCTGTGGTCACGCAGTGGTAAGTTTCTCAGGCTGGATTTGAACTCAGGTATTCCAGACTCCAGGTCCAGTGTTCTAGCCATTGTCACCTATCTGTACACACCTGGGTAGAGGTTGAATCGTTGGAGTGTGTGTGTGTGTGTGTCTGTGTGTGTTTGTGTGTGTGTATATGTGTATTGGGGTGAGAGGTATTTGAGCAAAACCCATGGGGTTCACAAAAGAATGGGAGGCATGAATGAAGACAGATGTCTGCCCCAGGTATAGTGTCATGGAAAGAACATTGGATTTGGATTCAGAAGACCTGGTCTGAAATCCTAGCCTTGCCATGTACTGGACCCTCATCAGTCACCTTGCCCAGGGTTTGTCTGGTACACAGGAAAGAATACTGGATTAGGAAATTCCAGTCCTGGCTGTGAGGTCTTGAGGAAGGCACTGAATATCTCTGAGACTCAGTTTCCTCTTCTGTACAATGAGGTGGATGGCTCAGGGTCCTCTCTTCCATCTCTAAATCTTTGGCTCTAACACCCAAATCTCCAGAATTTACTATTTTTCCACTTGTGTACTGAGAGTGGCTTTGATGAGGTGATCTCCATGGTCTGTCACAGCTCTGGGTCCTCCTTTTGGAGAGGATGAGCTCCTGGGCCTGTGACTTCATAGGAGGTAGGGAATTCCTGGTGAGGACCTTCCAACTCTCAACACAGCTTGTCTGCAGTCTAGAGTTGTTGAGTTGCCTGGGGCACTGAGAGGGTGCCACAGCCTGTTAGTATGAATGCTGGCCTATTGGCCCCTCAGCTTCTCAGCCACATAGCTTGTGGAGGGCTCAGATGTTCTGAGAAAGTCATCAGAGCAAGCCCCCTCCTCCCTGGGTCTGATACTGAGTCTTGAGGCCTTGAAGGAAATACCTCCTACCAGATTTACAGATTGAAACCCATTCCCAGGTGCCAGTTGTCATAATATTAGACAGGACAATGGGAACTCACTTATCCAAAGCCTATCATCTGACCAATGCGTAAGACCTTGGCTTTTGTTGGGGGGGGGGACCCTTCAGGTATAGTGCACATGACTCTCTAGAACTTGGTTGTCAGGAACCCAGACAGTTCTATAAAATTCAATGATGCAGGATGTAGTTACCTAGAACCGCCTGTGGGAAATTTTGATGTTTAGGGCTCTTATCAACAGCCTGGAGTGCAGGTATGTGGAACTTGGTGGCTCCAAGTCAGCTCACAAGAACTCTGTCCTTCCGAATTGAGGTCACTGGGCCTTACTTATTTGATATGCTGTTCTCTAGAAGTCATTGGTCCAGAACACAATGAAGAATATGACAAGACCCCCCAAAAGAAACACCTTAGCTCCAAAATGTGTGCATGTGCATGCAAGCTTCTTCATCTTCTTCAAGGAGAACCCACTGGGTATTTACTCTAAACCTACTGGCTCTTATTCAACACAAAATTCTTACAACCTTGGTGCTCTGGTTCTCTAAGTCCAGAGAAGACTAGAATTAGCAGATTGGAGACGCGTGGACCACCCCGCCCCTCCCAGAAGAGTATGAACTCAGGATGCAAACCAAGACCTAAGGTTTAGGACATGGCCAGTGTGGGATTTTGCTTAGCTTGATTAGGCATACTTATTGAAAGGGCTTCTTTTTTCCTTCCTTTTTAAACAGGAAAAGTGGGAAGGAGAGGAAATAGATTTAATTTAATTTTTTAAAAAGGATTAGAGGGGTACATGGAGTTAACTAGAGAAGGGCAGAGTGACTGATGGAATTAAGTGATTGGAGCAAAAGATAGAAATACAAAATGCAACAATAAGGTTGGCTCCTAAATGCTGACTTCTTAGAGATTAGGACATTAGATAAATGGACTCTGGATAGGTGAGTTCCCACGGTTCCATCTAATATTAGGGTGATGAACTGACTGCCAAGGATTTTATCTCTTGGTCTAGCATTTGCCCAAGGATGCAGAGAGATGGGTGAGCTTATTTTTTTTAAAAAGGAAATTGGAGTTAAGTGACTTGCTCAGGGTGACACAACCAGTAAGATCTGGAGTCATATGTGAACTCAGGTCCTCCTGACTCCGTTGTTGATGTTCTATTCAGTGTGCCACCTAGCTGCCCCAGTGAGCCGGTTTAGAAAAGTTTACCAAATGCTGTTTTTATTTTTAAAGGAAACATAATTTTTGATCATATACTCATAGACTACAGTGCTGGCAAGTTATCTGCTTGACCACTTTGCATCCAGTTGCTTCATTGTACAGAATATGACAGTGAAACCCAGAAAGGGTATACGATGGAAAAGACATAGTGAAGCAGGAGTGTGTCAGAAAAGAGCTGAGGGTGTTAGCAGACCACAAGCTGAGTATGAGTCAGCCATGTAATGGGGTGCCCCAAAAAGCTGATTTTGAACCATGTAAAGTGGGGCAGTAGCTTCCAAGAATAAGGAGGTGGTTGTCCCACATACTTGATGAGGAGGCCTGTGTTCAGTTCTGGGCACCATGGTTTAAGAAGGACATTAATGGGCCAGAAAATTTCCAGTGTTGGGAAACCAGGACGATGAAGGGCTTGGTATCCAGAGCATGCCATCAGCTGAGGGAATTGGTGGTACGCAATCTGGAGAAGAGAGAAGGGGATCATGATGGCTGTTTTCTAGTACTTGCATGCAGGAAGGGAATTGGCTATGTTCTTTGGCCTCAGAGGGCAGACCTGGGAGCAGAGGGGCTGGCAGTGGGGTGGGGCAAGGGGAAGAAGGGACTGAAAAGTGGCCAGATTTGGCTTGAGATCACGACAAACTTCCTGAGGATAAGAGCTGTCCCAAAGGTCACCGGGTTGCCTTGAGAGTCGAGTTCCCCTTCCTTGGAGGTCTTGAGGCTGAGGCTGGAGGAGCATGTGCTCTGTATGTTCTAGTGAAGATCCTGTTCCTGTATGGGATGGATTCAGTAGCCTCCTGGGTAAACTAGAACCCCTGGGCCATCTGACTCTATCCCCTTGACCGAACTGCG
Organism: Phascolarctos cinereus; assembly: GCF_003287225.1. NCBI lineage: Eukaryota > Metazoa > Chordata > Mammalia > Diprotodontia > Phascolarctidae > Phascolarctos > Phascolarctos cinereus. The sequence continues at coordinate 412,368,705 of NW_027556098.1, forward strand.
CACACCAGTCCCAGGGTTTTCAAACACAGAGGCTGAATTCTATTTATCCAGTACCTGCTGTGTGCAAAGCCTTGAAGTAAACAGACTGTAGTGTACAGCGTGTCAAATAATACCAAAGCGTTAGAAACAGTAGGGACATAATTTATACAATGTTAAATGAGGTTGATACTCTATATACCAGAGTCTTACTCCCAGACAGTTATTTGTTAGCAACATGAAGATTAGAACACAAGGCAACCTCTCTTAATTCATACAGCATAAATACGTGGGGTACGCTAGGTGGAGCTGCGTGGGGTAGAGCTCTGGAACTGGAGTCAGAAAGGGTCATCTTCCTGAGTTCAAATTCAGCCTCAGACTCTTACTAGGTGTGTGATTCTGGGCAAGTCACTGAACCCGGTTTGCCTCAGTTTCCTCATCTGGAGAAGGAAATGGCAAACCCCAAATGGGGTTACGATTTGGACACAATTGGACAAGAAATGAATAGATGAGAGGAAGGGGTGGAAGCACTTGTATAACATCTACTATGTGCTAAGCCCTTTACAAATATCTCATTTGATTCTCATGCCAACCCTGGGAGGTAGATGCTGTTATTATCCCCATTTTACAGTTGGGGAAGCTCTGGCAGATTGAGGTTAAGTGACTTGCCCAGGGTAGCATAGTTAGTAAGTGTTTGAGACCAGATTTGAATTTAGGTCTTCCTTCCTTCCTTCCTTCCTTCCTTCCTTCCTTCCTTCCTTCCTTCCTTCCTTCCTTCCTTCCTTCCTTCCTTCCTTCCTTCCTTTCTTCCTTCCTTCCTTTCTTTCTTTCTTTCTCTTTCTTTGTTTCTTTCTCTTGTTCTTTCTTTTTTCTTTCTTGGGCAGTTAGGTTTAAGCCACTTGCTCAGGGTCACACAGTGTAAGTGTCAAATGTTTCATCTGAGGCCAGATTTGAACTCAGGTCCTTTTGATTTTAGACACTGTGCCACCTAGCTGCCCCAAATTCAGGTCTTTCTAACTCCAAGCCCAGCACTCTATCTACTGCATTACCAGCTGCCTCATCCTCAGCATTCTCTGCCCCCTAAGGCTTTGCCTTCTGATTGATTTGTTCCTTCTAGAACTTCCATTTTAAGGGGAAGGCCCAGGCAACAGTTATTTTCAGCCCTCTCCAGGCTGCACTGCAGTCATCTGCACAGAACTTCCCCTACCTTTTCTCTTCCCGTTTTTCAGCTTCTTTTTAGCACTCCATTAGAAGCAAAGCTTCTTCATGGCAGGGACTGTCTTTGTTTCTGCTTGTATTTGTATTTCGAGCACTTAGCACAATACTGGGCACGTAGTAAGGTCTTAATAAATGCTTACTGGCTGACTGGCAAGATAATGTATAGCAGTCATGTGGAAGAATCTTGGACTATCAGAGCTGGAAGGAACACCTGAGAATAGAGAATAACAGAAATATAAGGGACCTTAGAACAGAGAATGCAAGAGCTGGGAGGGACTTTGAATATGGAATGTCAGAGCTGGGAGGGCCCTTAGAACAGGGAATGTTAGAGCTGGGAGGGCCCTTAGAGCAGGAAATGTCAGAGCTGAGAGGGCCTTAGAGATCATGTAGTCTAGAGATATCAAAACTCCTGGACTGAAAAACACCAAAATGCTCCCCAGACCAGCTCAAAATGTAATTGGGAAATGCTTATGAAGGTAAATACAACTGTGCTCCATGGCTAATGTTCCTAAGTCAGCAGTCATCTGCTGGGCTATGTTTCTCCTGGAGGTGTGTTAGGAGGCACTGAGGGGGCAGTGCCCCAGGCCCCATTGCTCTTGGCTCAGGCTGAGGCCAGGCTGCCTCCTGACCACTGTGCTCCCTGCTTTCCTCAGAGCTTGTTGCTGTGGCCCTTCAACTCCAACTTAAAATTCATCATGCCGGTTCTGAGGTCCTCCTACTCTCTGCTCAGTGCATCCAGAAGATCCTGAAGAAGCTGTGGGAAGGAGGTGGGGGCACAATTGGGGCCCTTTGTTGGGGGAAGGGCGATGAGTCCTGCTGGTGGGAAGAGGGGGGGCAAACAGAGGGGTTTCCTCTGCTTGGCTAATCCCTCTGGCCTGCTTTCTAGGGTCCCTTTCAGGAGAAACCCTAGCCCTGAGAAGCCGTAGCTGTAACTTGTTATAATAAATTGCTTTCTTTTTAGCCAGCTATCTGTCTTATCAATAGCTGCATGGCCAAGCACACTCACCACCATCCTTGTGCCACCGCAGCCCACAGTCACGCTGGGAGTCCTGGGTCTGAACCCCACCTCCACCCCTCAACACTCGCAGGTCTGCTGAGTAGAGCCCAGGAGAGGCAGCCTGACCTATGTTGCCCATGGGCAGTCCACCAGATACTGAAGGCATCCCAGAGAGCAGAAAGGGCAGGGGTGATGGGGGAGATGTAGGAGGATGCCTCCTCCTCCTCCCTCCGTCCCTCCCTGCCAGCTCCCCACTCTTAGAAGTTATCACAGACTCCAGGCTGGGGTGGAGGGGAGTTAATACAGTGTGATAATTTACAGGCCCCAGGAGCTCTGGTTCCCACGTGACCTTCTTCCCTTATTTGCTCTGCAACACTGGGCAAGTGACTTCCTGTTCCTAATCTCATTTTCCTTTCTGTAAAATTAGGTGGGAGGGGATGGATTTTAATGAATTTCCCAAATTCCTTGCCAGCCCCTGGGACCAGTCCCCTTATACTCTTCCTTAGGTCTGACATTCTGGGTCTTGTATTCAAGCTGGGCCGTTGCCCTCGATATGTGCCACTTTCATTTTTCCAATGCCATGGAAGCCAAATCTCAGAGAGGGGAATGAATTTGGCGAAAGCTACACAACGAACCTACCCAGGGAGGGGCAGAGGCAGGAAAGGTCTCAAGGCTCTCTCCCTTAGAACAAGCAGAGAGCCTTCTCCTCCCGCCACCCCCCCCATGCATGTCACAGCCCTCTCCCCCTGTATCCCTCCCCCCTGCGCTTTGCCCATCAGCACAGCTCCCTCCCCTCACCCTCCTCTGAACACCTCTAGCTGAAAGCTGGGAGGGGTGGCTCCCAGAGGGCAGAATTCAGCCCTCACTCTTGGCTGCCTTTAGCTATGTCCCTTCCCCTTCCCTTTGAGGAAGAAAAACAAGGAAACAAATGAAATTCCTGTCTCCTTCCCAGGGCCTCTCGGGACCCAGCAGGGAGTCACCAAATCCCAGAGTGTCAGGGCAGGAAGGGATCGCAAAGGTCGCCTTGGCCAAATCCTCTAGACAGATGGGGAAACCAAGACCAAGGGAAGGAGTGGGACCTAGGCCAGGGTCTCATAGTGAGGCAGAGGAGGGGCAGGGCCCAACTTCCCACTCCTAGCTCTGGGGCCAAGGGAGCTTACCCACTTACCCAAGGCTAGAGACTGGGAAGAAGAGATTGGAGAAGGCCCTGCCTTCCCTCCATTGGCTGTAGGACTTCCTGAAACTCCCAGGCTGGCGGGGATTGGCCCTGGAAGCCTTCTTGGAAGCAGCCAGTGTGGCAGCTCAGGTGTGGCAGGGTATGTGAGGAGTTCAGCTGAGACCAGATGCCCCTTTTCACGAGCATGGAGTTCAAATCCTGCTTCTAACATTCATTAACTTTGTGACCTTGGACCTACCCTCCTGGGGACTGGTTTTCTTTTTCTGTGAAAGGGAGTTGACAGTCTGGCCTCTGAGATCCCTTTCAGCTATAAATCTTATCCTATAAACTCCTAGATATCTGAAACCTTTGAGGTTTCATTTCCTTATTCCCCAGACTGTTCCCTTCTTCTGGTATAGGATGTAAATGAGGTTGCTTCAGAACGGAGAGTGGTATGGAGGGGACCTAAAGCAGCCAGTGGTCAGGCATACAGCCATGTTTCCTGCTCAGACTGGGAGTCCTTGGAAGGGAAGGCCAAGCCTTCTTCCTTTTGCAGGGAGATTCCTGCTAGGGCACCCTAGCCACCTTGGGGTTCACACCTCTAGCTTCTGGCCCAGCTCGATGTGGGAGAGAGAGCTTGGTGCCCTGACCTTGCCTCAGGGGCCTGCTTGGTGCCTCCCCACTTCCCATCCACCCCCACCTCCCAAAACAAAACTCAGCCTCCACTGCTGGTTAAATAGAAACACATTTATTTTATCATCATACATTCCCTATTACATGAGGAACCACCCCAAGAAGAAGTTTAGAGGGAAGAGAGATGGAGATGGGGCAGAGCAAGGCACAGCCTGCATTATTTCTACGGGACCTACCCTAACTCCGGAGCAGCCCTGGCTCCCAGCTCGGCCACTGGCTTGCTGTGTGACCTAGGGAGAAGTCCCTTATCTCACTCGTGAGCCTCAGTTCTCCCGTCTCTAAAATGAGGGAATAAAACTCCACATCTGATGTATCTTCCCACCCTGATAGTCCGTGCACTTAGTGTAGTGGCTGGCACATAGTAGGTGCTTAATAAATGTTTATTGATTGATTATTGATCTGGGTCCTAACTTTCTTTTCAATCTTCACTTTCTATATTTTAAGAAGCCTCCCAGCACTGACCTTCTCTTGTCTGAGGTTCCTCCCAATTCTGACATTTGGTGTTTTAAAAGTTCTCCCAGTTCTAATTCTCTATGTTGTAATGGCCCTTCCAGCTCTGATATTCCACCTTCCTAGGGTTCTCCTACCTCTGATATTCTGTTCTAAGGACTCTCTGAGCTCTAACATCCCTTACTCTATGACCTGGTTTGAAACCCAGGGACAGAATCCATCCTTGGGGGCAGAATCTTTCTCAGCAGCAGATGTTGGGGGAAAGGGAGAAGACATAGGCTTCCAGGTTGGGATAGCAGCATCACAAGGCAGGTTGTAGGAGTCCCAGGTGCGCTCAGGGCTGGGCACAAGGCCGAGCAGGGGGCCGAGGGCAGGGCCTGTGCAGGCGGGCAAGATCAGGCCTAGTGAGTTGGGCAAGAGGGAGGGGGAGGCTCCGACAGAAAGTTGGCCAAGGGACAGGAATGTCAGAAAAAAAAGTTCAGTCTCTGGGAAGAGCAGGAGCCCCTTCCCCACTCTACTCCAGGTTCCTGGCCACAGCCAGCATCTCATGATGCGCTGCTGCACCCTGGAGAGCCCTCACATCTAAGAGGGCAGCCACATGCTTCCTCCTTGGGAGACATGAGGGGATATCATTGAGGTCTCAGAACCCTCACCATCCAACCCAGGTCCAGAACAATCATTCTATCCAGATATGGGGCTTGGAACTCTCCCAAAGGCAGCTCTAGAACCTAGAGACCCACATACAGAATCATCATCCTTTCCCCAACTATTTCAGGGGGATCACACCCCCCAGGTTAATTCTCACCCTAGTTCAATCCCAGAGCCCCACCCCCAAAGAGATCTAGAGCCAATATTCTCCCCAAGTGTTGCAGGCTAGAGCCCATCAAATTCTGAAGTCCTCACCAGTCCAAAAGTCAACTATAGAAACCCCAAACACAGATCCAGAACCCTAGGCATGGTCACGGCACAGTTCTGGGAGCTTTATTCATATAGTCAGCTCCAGAATCAGTCTCCCCCTCAACCACGTCAGTCCTGGAATCCTTATCTCTGGAGCCCAGAAGCAGAGCTAGATCCCCAAACTCTGAAACCCACCCAGAGTAGGCCCCTCCAATTCATCTCCACATATTCCACCAGGTGCTTTCGGTGCAGGTCCCCAACCAGGGTCTACGCACATATTAGAGTAAGTACTAAGGGGAGACACAGTGATGTGGGGCAGGGGAGAGAGATTATCAGGATAGAAGGAAGTAGAAATTGGGGGGGATATTGGAGGGGCACAGAGGGGAATAGAGATGAGAAGAAATAATGGGACTTTACAGGGAAAAAGATGGGGAGATAGAAGGACAAAGGAGATGGGGAAAATGAGAACAGGAAGAGATGAAAGGGGAGAGATTGGGGGACAGAAATGGGAGAGATATAAGGGAGATAGAGAGGAGGAGATATTTCAGAGACAGAGAAGGGCATTAGAGAGAGGAAATATTGGGGGAGAGAGAAGAAGAAGAGGAGGAGGAGGAGAAGGAAAAGGGGGAAGAGGAAGAGGAGGGGAAAGAGACAGGGAGGGAGAGGAGAGAGGGGCAAAGACAGATAGGGAGGATAGATATAGGGGGAGATTGGGCTAGACTAGATAGAGACCCCTTTTTTTTTTAGGGGTTAAGTAACTTGCCCAGGATCACACAGCTGGTAAGTGTCAAATGTTTGGTCTGAGGCCGGATTTGAACTCAGGTCCTCCTGCCTTGATGGCCGGTGCTCTATTCGCTGTGCCACACAGCTGCCCCTAGAGATCCAATTTTGGAAGAAGATGAGAAGGGAGGAAGGGCAAAGGCACCAGGAGAAGGGGGGGATCCTTTGCCCCTTCATTTTTCTGCCTTTCTCCCCGTCCATTCTCCACCTATCCCCTCCCTCCCACCTGTGGACATGTCCATTCATATCAGGTAAGGCTGCTCATGAATGCTTCTGAGGGCTAAGGCTTGAGCTCCCAGGGTCTCTACAATGCCATCCAGAGCCTCAGAGCTGGTCAGCTACTTGTGACACATCACTTTGGAGAAGTGGGGCTGGAATCGTCCAGAGAAAGGACAGATCAGAATTCATCTGACCCACAGCTCCCTTCAGGTCCCACCCAGGCCCCCGAGCCCATGAGTAGAAGAGCCGGGAATTCTTCAAGTCTTAATGGGGGGGTCCCAGAGCCCATCAATGTCTTCATGAGGGTGGGAGGGGTTGAGCACACACATGTAACCAAAGCTGAAGCTCATTTAATTCATGGGCACCCATTCCATACAGAGTCACAGACCTGAGCACAAAGGACATAAAAGGTCACACCCATCCTGGACCAGCACGCCCAGGCGCAGCCTCAGGCTTCCACACTTCTGAGTATAGCAGTCAATAGGCAACGGGAGCCTTTGGGAGTTTAGGCCCAGACCAAGGTTGTGCCTCCCCCCTCCCCCAGCTGGGCTGTCAGTGTAAATATCTATCTCCTCCCTCCATTCTGCTCCCTCCCCTTTCTTTCCTCTCTTCCTCTCTCCTAGTCCAGTCTCTGGCTTGGCTGGATCTCGGCCTGATCCTGATCTGACCCTTGTCACAACCCCCAGGTCCCCATTTTCTAGACAGTTTGGGAGGGGGCCCAGGGGCTTCCTGACCTGCAGTTCTTGAAAGAGGAGGTGGAAGAGGCAGGTCGCATGGTCAAGAGCATTTGCAGCTGCCTCCCAAGCAGGCTCGCTCTCTGAGGGCCCCAGGCAGGACAGACGCTCAGCTAGAGAGCTGCAAGGGAGAAGCCAGGGCTCATCACTAGCTGGCCTTGGGTCCCGGCTCACTCACTCCACATATTGGGTGGGCAGGCAGGCAGGGAAGCGTATCTCTCCACGTTTGGAGGAGGGGTTTCTGTGTCTTTGGAGGATTTATCTGTACCTGAGTGGTGGGCAGAGGGCATGGCTTTGGTCCGTGTGAGAGGTCTCTCCATATCTCTGATGGGAGGGTGTCTCTGTCCTTGGAGGAATCTCTCTTTGGGTCGTCTTTCTAGTGGAGTTTCTCTGTTTCTGGAGTTCTCTTTGTGTGTGTGTCTGAAGGTCACTCTGTCTCTGGAGAGCTTACTCTCATAGTGTAGGGAGGTGTCTCTTTTGAAGTCTATGTCCCTGAGGAGGATGTCTCTGTGTCTCTGGGAAGGATGTTTTTCTTGAGGCCACAATGGGCGTCCCTTTCCATGTTTCCAGAGGAAGTATAGGGAGGCCCTTTCTGTGGCCCTTTTCCAGGGGGATAGAGTTGGGGAGAGGAAGGAAAGGACCTCAGAACATCTGGGATAGGGACAGACTCCGCAAGGAAAGGTTGGGCCAACTCCCCATGGGGAGAACATTAGGTCATGCTGGGGCCCTTCTCCCGTCCGCTCTAGGGTCTGACTTAGTGATGGAGGGGGCCATAGCTCACTAAGGTAATTGTCTGACTGATATAAGTGTCACACGGCAGCCCTCGGATGCTTGGGTTCTCATGGAAGCTCTCTACCCGCTGCTGGAAACTGGAAGGCCAAGTTCAGGTCAGGTCTCTCCTTTGCAGCCCACCCCTTCAGTTCTGAGCTCACATCCTCCAGGAAGCGCTCCAGATTTCACTCTCCCTCCTGTTTTATCACTTTCTCACCCCTTATCAGTTTCTCACCTCCCATTCACTTCTCCACCCTCAGGCAATCTGATTTCCATCTTCACCACCTGACTGAAACTGCCCTCTTCTGGGCCACTAGGAATTTCTCTATTGCTAAATCCAATGACCTTTTCTCACTCTTCCTCCATCTCTCTGCTGCTTTGGACCCAGCCTACCATCCTCTCCTCTGAATACTCTCTCCTCTAGGTTTTCAGGATGTACTCCTCCCACCTGCTCCTCCTTCCACCTGATAATAACTTGGCTGATCCCACTTCCCGCCTTCCCTGCTCCCCATAGCTAGGATCATCCCACATCCCAGATGACTCCCATATGTGGCCCACATTTGTCTGCCAAGCTCCGGGCTCACATCACCACTGTCTGCTGGATATTTCCATCTGGATGTCCCATAGCTGAGAATCCTAATAGAAGCCACAATCTTTCCTCTCCAACCTACCCCTCCTCCTAAACCTCCCATTTCTACAATCTGTGCCTTGTATAGCCAGAGCCTGGGAGAATACCTGATACATAGCCCAGCTTCTGCAGGAAGTCCCTTCCCCACCCGATCCCACCTCTTCCCTCTGAGAGCACTTTCCATCTGTTTAGCATGCATTTGTGCATGCAACGTTACTGTCTTGCTGTCTTCCAGCCCGGAATATAAGCTCCCTGATGGCAAGAATTGGGAAGTGTTTGGGTTTTTCAGTTTTTTTTTTATATTCCCAGCCACTGCTCTGGTGCCTGGCTCAATCATTCAATACATGCCTGGGCCACGATGTGAGCGCCATGGTGCGTGGTGTATACTGGCAAGCTGGCCTCGATGTAGCCGGCCTGGCAGCCCATGGGCTTTGTGGCATCCCACAGCATCCGCCTGGCTTGCAGCGACCACTGCGCCCTGACCGAGCACCTGGACATCGCAGCCAGCTGCCACCTGCTGCCTGACATCCAATCTCCTGCTGAGCCAGCCCCCAGCCCCCGGGCATAGTGGAGGAGCAGCCCTCCTCACCTGTGTTCCACCCCCACTGTGCTTCCCAAGGTCTAGTGTCCTTTGATGGCGTCTCTGGGAAGGATTGGTAGAGGCTGTATCAGTGCTCCTAGATCCGGGTTCCAGGGGCCCTCCACTGGGTTGGGGGCTGGGAAGGGCCTGTAAGCTGGGAGCTGCCTCACCCTCTATACCCTCACCAGGTTTCAATAAAGTCTTTGGAAAGAGATGGCCGAGTGTCCTTGGAATGGAGGGATATAGTGGGAGGAGGTGGCACAGGGCACAGTCCCCAAAATCCGTACCCACCATGTACAACCAATGGTGGTCACCAGGCAGCACTGTGGTTCCTTCCAGGATGCCAGGGTTCCTCCATGCCAGGCCTTAGGCTGGCCGGCCCCGCCCATTACCATTCCACCTGGGCGTTCCACCAGTCCTTCATTGCCAGGTGACCCCTCCCCCCTCAGACCTTAGGACCTGGGTGATCCTGTGGCCTTTCATCCTCTGGATTCTGTAGAGCTGAGCCTGCCCCTCACCAAGGCTGTCCTGCCGAACCTCCAGGTTGTCCTGTCCAGGATGGGGTCGTGGATGGAACCAGGTGGCTCAGCCTTCCAAATGCTCAGCACTGTGGCTGCAACCTGGTGGCTTCTGCGGGTAGCCTGGTGGCTGGGCCATGCCCTGCCCCAGATTGGCCTGGGCCTTGGCATTTCTCTCAGGAGACAAGGGGCCTGGGCAGGTGTGTGGGAGAAGGAGGGAGGGAAAGGGGCCCAAGGGGGAGGGAAGGGGCAAGGGCACTGATGATAGGGGTCCTGTGACCTGCTGCCTCAGAGGAGTCTGTGGACCGTGGATGGAGGATTCCAGGACCTCGATTCAAAATTCAGTCAAGCTGCTTCGGAACCCCTGTGACCCCCCTGGGCAAGTCACTTCCACTCTGGGATTCACTTTCCTTGTTTATAAAATACATGTCTCACCAAGGGGCCCCAAGGTCTGTCTGAACCTAGAATATGATTCCATGACATGGGTGACTGCGAGGAGGGCTGAGACTCGGGTGGCTTTTTTTGTTTTTGTGGTTTTTTAACATTGGGGGCAGCTGGACTAAATGATTTCCAGAGTCCTGGGAGGCTTTACATCTGAGGTCCTCTGATCTCAGTAGTGCCTATGTAGGTGCTCACATTCAGGCATGCCCCTAGGGCTACAGGCCCCCTGCAAGCACGTTCCCCTTGTGCAGACTCACATTTCCAGGTTGAGTTCCACTGCATAAACAGCTTAAAATCCTTTTCAATTCCTGGGCCATGAAAGTAGAACTCAGAAGGAGGAGGTGGAGAGTAGAGGCTCTCTCCTGCCCCTTCCTGGGATGTCCCATTGGGTGGGTCCTGCAGAGGGTTCCCCCCAGGGACTCCCAGATCTCTCTCCTCACAGTGGTAACCGGGGCCACAAACGGAATCGGCAGGAGCTATGCTCATGAGGTAAGTTGGGGGGGGTGGCTGGGGCCAACTGAATCTGTCTTTAGTATAGTTGGACATGGTCCCACATCTCTACTCCATTGCATTCTACATACACGGTCCAATGCATTCGGTGTTTTCTCCTACACGTGCTTTCTTCTATGTGCCCTGATCATTTTCTAGAGCCTCAGGACATGTGTTTGCAGGGGGATTCCTGTGTAAAGACATATAAATGTAGCAATTAATGTTACAGGTGAATGTATATACATATATACATACATACAGAAAGATGGATAGATGATAGAAAGACAAGTAGACAGGATAGGTACAAAGACAGACAGATAAGTACATCCATATTTGTCCTGAGTGTTTCTGCTCAGGGGTTCCTATGAATTTCCCATGTCCTTCTTTGTTCTATGCACGCCTGCTTATTTGGATGGACCCTCTTGAGTCTTCTGTAGGTGTGGGAGGTTCTGTGTGCCCACTCCCTCAGTCTCCCCATTCTCCTGCCTCCATACAGCTGACCCGAAGAGGCCTCAATGTTGCACTGGTGAGCTGAGATCTCAGCAAGTTACGTCGGGAGGCAGAGGACATTGGTGAGGGCTGCACTAGAAAGGAGGGCCATGGGAGAAAAGTGAGGCTGTTCAAGGTTCCACAGTGGGATTTGGAACCAAAAGACCCAGGTTGGACACAGCTCTGCTAGACACGGGCTGTGTGTGAACCTGAGCCAGTCAGTCCCATGTGTTCTCTGGGCCTTTCCTCATCTACATAATAAGGAGCAGCATTAAGCTTCTGTTTCTGAATTCTCTGAGTTTTCCTGCAGAGAGACTCCATGGTAAGGAAACAAGAGTCATCCAGGTGGACTTCAGTGGAGGCTTAGAGATCTATGAGACAGTTGAGAGAGGCTTGGAGGGCCTAGACATCGGCATTCTAGGTACACACCCATTCCCTCTTCCCTTCTCAGTCCTGCCCCAGAATTCCTCTCCATCCCCTTGCTCTGTGGTACTGACCTGTTTTTTTTGCAGTCAACAATGTTGGAGTAGCTCCCAAGATAATCCCCCAGAAGCTAATGGATGTGAAGAATCCAGGCAAGGTAGAGGAAGCTACATTACCCCTCCCCACCTCTGCCACCCCCACCCAACTCATGCCCTTTTCCATTTCTCTCAATTTTTCCATCTCTTCTACTCGCCTCCTTAATCCTGCCCTCTTTATGTGCCCCTTCCTTAATTACTCCATCTTACCTTCCATCTCACCACCCCCACCTCCCCAACCTTTCTAACAGGCAGAAAGTGCTTTGGAAATTTAAATCAGGTGAGAAATGTAAGCTCCCCTTGCTTTTGTGGCCATAATAATAATCAATGTTGAGAAAATGTTGCCTTCAAAATTCTGACAATTTGTTCCAATTTAAGTCTATTTATTGTCCGTGTATTTATTTACAAATGTGGTATCATTTGTTTTAATTGGGCCTTGGGTCAAGCTTGGGGGGAGGGATTTGAGTGCTTAGGGAAATTTTCCTAGAGGAGATGGATCTTGATGGGGAAGTGGGACGGAGGGGGGGGGAGCCTTGAAGGTTGAGAAAGCCTTTAATGTCTCAGCAAACTCCAACCTGAGAATTCATGGCCAGGTTGGTTTTGGGGGAAGTGAGAGACTCTGGGGCCCATGAAAAATGAAAGGTGTCCTCTGTCTTCCCAGAGTTTCACAGATGTGATGAATTGTAACATGCTGTCAATGGTTCAGGTAAGACTGAGGCAGAAGAGACAGGAAACATCATTGGCAGGGGATGGAAGGGAGTGGGATGAGGGATATGGGGAGAGTCCAGGCAGTGTGCCAAGGGTGGATCATTGGGTAAATTTAGCCTTTCCTTCTTCCGCCTCAGATGGCAGCCAGGTAGGGGCCCAGGCATCCCCTTCTCCCCATCTCTAAGGCCTGCTTCCCATCCATACAGACCTCCTTGCCTATCTCACACACACCCCCACCCCCAGACACTCATTTGTCTTTGATTCTGCCATTCTCAGTTTTCTTCTCGGATTTTGCAGGGGATGAGGAGTCATCATCAACATATCCTCTGAGGCTGGCAGACAGCCTTCCCCATTCTTGGCGTTATGTGGGACTACTAAGGTAAATGAGTCCCACATCTGAAAGAGGCCAGACCCTTTGAAGTTACCAGGAACAAGAAAGAGGTTCAGGCTTTGGGATGGAATGAACAGAACTGTGAATGGGCCATAGAGTTCCCAATCACCCAGTGCCACCCAAAGGTCCCTTGTAATCTGTTTATGAGCATTTGTGCCACCCCGTTTACCATCTGTGTGTTGAGAGCTCCCAAAGCTGCCACTGTCACTGCAATCAGCTGCAAGACCCACCATTGGGTGCCCCTGTCACACTCTGGGCCTTTATCCACCCCGAGGTTCCAGACCTTTCCTGTTGACCTCCTAAGTTGTCTTAAGCTGGAATAATGACTTCCTGTGACCTTCTGTTGGCTTTGCTGCTCCAAAATTTGATTTGAAGCAATATTTTAAAGTTCTTTGGCAGAAAATGTTGGGAAAGTTCAACTCCACCGGGGCCTGTAACTCCACTATCTTGACCACTCCCTCCTAGTTCTGGCATGCTATGCTCTAAGGCCCCTCCTGTCCCTCACACACTCTGTTCTAAAGTCCCTCCCAGCTCTGTCATTTCCTATTCCAATGTACCCCCTCCTCAGTATTCCCTGTTCTAAAGTCCCTCCAGTCTCTATCATTTCCTCCAACCAGCTCTAACATTCTATGTTCTGAGCCCTGAGCTGACCCCCCAGAGACCTCTCACTCTAGCATATCCTTTGTCCTGAGGCTCCAGAATTCCTTTGGTCAGAAGCCTTCTTGTCACCCCAGGAAAGGGAACCATGTCCAAAGGAAGAAGTGGTGGTCACAGAGTGCCAGCAGGACTGCAGCAACGACAGGTCTTGCCAAAATAACCTTATTTCCTGTTAGGGCAGATGCAGAAAACTAGCACAGATCAAGGGTATTCAATAGATAGCAGTTACCCGGATCTCACCCAGGTGTTTGATAATATATCTCATGATGTTGTGGAAAAGAGAGATGTGGGCTAGATCGCAGCTTTATTGAGGCCACTAGGGGACGGCAGAGTGCACAGAGTGCTGGGTCTGGAACTCAGAGCCTTACTAGGTATGTGACCCTGGGCAAGTCACTTAATCTCTCTTTGCCTCAGTGTCTTCACCTGTAAAGTGGGGATACTAATAGTACTTACCTCCAAGGGTTGTTTTGAGGATCAAATGAGAAAATAATTGTAAAGCACTTAGTGAAAGGAGTGAAACATAGTAAGGATAATGAAAATGCTAAGTATTGTAAGGTATTAAGTGCAGGAGTCTCAAAACACTTGAATGACCAGATACAAAGAGTTCTTCATTTATAGTTTGTTAATATCAACTTGGAAAGAAGTCTCCTGGAGTGCCAGAGGGATCTGTGCTTGGGCGTATTCTGCTAAGTGGTTTTTTTTTTAAATCGTTGACTTAGATAAAGGCAGAGATGAAATGTTTATTCAAATGCGTAGTTGACCCAAAATTGGGAGGGAAAGAACTTTGGAATGTGCATTTTTATAGTGCCCACTATGTGTTAGGCACTGTGCTGAGTACTCTAGAAAGATTATCTCAATTTGTCCTCACAACAGCCTTGGGAAGTAGTTGCAGTTATGCATATTTATAGATGAGGAAACTGAGGCAGATAGAGTTGAAGTGAGCTGGCCAGGGTCATGCAGCTAGGAAGTGTGTGAGGCTGCATTTAAAGCCAGGTCCTTCTGCCTCCAGTGTTCTCTCCAGGTTACTGCCACCCCCACCCCCACCCCAACAAGAATGGATGACAGAGCCAGGAAGTGAAGGGATCATGACAGGCTGGGTGGATGCTAATCACATGAAACTATATAGGGATGAATGTAGCTTTACATTAGATGCACAAATCCAGTTTTTTGGTTGGACAACAGTTTTTCTGAGAAAGATCTGGAGGTTTCAATGATTTGCAAGTTCAGTATCTAGTATCACTGTGATCCAGCAGCCAAAAAGCTAACTAGATCTTGGGCTCCAGTAACAAGCTGGTGAGCAGTCATATCTCTCCGTACTCTACTCTGGCAGCACCACATCAAGACTCTCACAGTCAATTGTGAGTGCTACCCTTTAGAAGAAAACTGATAGGAAAACATCCAAAGAAATGCAACCAGGATAGTGAGGGGCCTCGTTCACCAAACTGGGAAAGCTTCTTCTGAGCCTCTCAGATGCTTGGGCTCCCCACCCACACATCCCCCTTCAAAAAACCCCCCAAACCAGCCTGGCCTTGTGTTGATTTTGATGAGTTTTATTGGGAATATGGACACTAGGTGGTGCCATAGTGTACAGAGGGCTTGGTCTGGAGTCAGGAAGACATCTCCTGAGTTTAAATCTGGCCTGAGACACTAGCTGTGGGACCCTGGGCAAGTCACTTCAGCCTTTTTGCCTCAGTTTCCTCATCTGTAAAAATGAGCTGGAGAAGAAATGGTAAACTGCTTCCGTATCTTTGCCAAGAGAACCCCAAAATGAGGTCATGAAGAATTAGATAAGATTAAAAAATAACAACAAATATTTAGGGATTTATTTTCTCTTCTAGATTGAATATAAGCTCCTTGAGCCTGTGTGAGCAGTAGCAAGAAGGCCAATCCCACTGGTTTCTAGTATGTGTGGCATAGATAGGAGACTACATAGTGCAGTGGGTAGAGTGCTGTACCCAGAGTCAGAGAAACCTGGGCAAGAACATGGGCAAGTAATAGGCTGTTGAATTGTTTCAGTTGTGGCCAACTCTTTGTGACCTCATGTGGAGGGGTCCCTCTGGCAGGGAAGGCTTCCTAGAAGAGTCGGGGTGGGAAGGGGCTAGCCAATCTGATCCAGAAGCATTGTGTAAAAGCTGAGAGAGGTCAAAGAGCCCTGGGGGCCAGGGTGTTCAGGAAAGACTTCTAGAAAGGAGAAATCTGACCCAGACTTTGAATGACACAGGAAATTGTCAAGGTCAGTGGAAAAATTCCTATATTGCTTCGGGAACCATAGGGTGGCTAAGTGGAGCACTGTGGTGCCTGGAGTCAGGAAGTTCCATTTTCCTAAATTCAAATCTGGCCTCAGACACTTACTAGCTATGTAACCCTGGGTAAGTTACTTAACCCTATTTGCCTCAGTTGCCTTATCTGTAAAATGAATTGGAGAAGGAAATGGCAAATCACTAAAGTGTCTTTGCCATTTTGCGGCTAAGTTTTGTCAATCGGTCATTTTAGTAGTGTCTCACTCTTTGTGACCAAGGGGGTGAAGATGAGTCTGAGGTGACTGAAATGACTGAATTAGAAAGTTTGGGAACTATGCCCTGAAGAGAGGCCAATCTTAGGCTGTGCCACAGTTTAGGCGGAAAATTGATGAGCTGGAGAAGATGCTGATGAAAACCAGCAGGACCTTGAATCTGGTCTGATACAAACTCCTCTCTTTGGTGTTTCAAACCTTCATAACCAGGCTTGCAACTCCCTTCCCAGCATTGTTACTCATGAGCACAGCAGGATCAGAAATGGAGAGCTGGAATAGCCCTCTCAGACGCCATCCCTCAGTTCACATGTGAGGAAACTGAGACCCACAGAACAGAAGTAACTCACCCATGATCATTCAGCTAGTAGCAAGTAGTATGGGTGGGATTTAATCATTGCTCTAAACTGGGAGGGGCCTCAGAGATCATTTAGTCCAACTGTCCTCACTTTACAGATGAGAAAACTGAGGCTTGGGGAGCTTAAGTGACTTACCCATGGTCACACAAGTGGTAAGTTTCAGTAATAGCATTTGAGGTCAGCCTGAATCCAGCCCGCTTCCCACTGGACTATGTGGTCCCCTATCTGTACTATGCATGCTAGAGCCCAGCAGAATTGACTTTGCTGCTGATGCCCACATAGCATACTGTACTCCCCCACTCCACCCGCCACCCCTGACTCTATTTCTGTCCTGCTCTCCCTACTCACCTCCAGCTTTTAGAATCTCCAGCTTCCTCCAAAGCTCAGCTCAATTGCCACTGTCTACATGAGGCGTTCCTGATCATTCACACTGCCCCAAGTGATTCACCTATCAATTACTTGGTATTAAATAAACAATAGTTAGTAGTATTTGAATAAGGCTTGAAGGTTTGCAATGTATTTACAAATATCCCGTTTGATCCTCCCCAAAACCTTGAGAGGTGTGTACTCTTTTTACGCCCATTTATAGATGTGGAATTTGAGGCCAACAGAGACAGAGGTTAAGTGACTTGCCCAGGGTCACACAGCCACTGCATGTCTAAGGCAGGATTTGCACTCAGATTTTCTTGAAGCCAGATCCAGCACTCTATCATTGGGCCACTAGCTGTATATGTTTGATATGTATGCATATGGACACATGTTTCTCAGGATAGAATGGAAGCCTCTGGAGGGCAGGGATTGCTTTGGTTGTTTTTGTTTTGTTTTGTTTGGCTTTCTGTTTTTATTTTATCTCTAGTGCCTAGAAGAACCCCTGCAGAGAGTGGGCTGTTAAATACTTCTTAGCTGTTTGGTTGATCTATAGAACCAGGCATATTTAGCCCAGAGAAGAAAAGGCTTCATGTAGTACTTTTGAACTCTCTTCCAGGACTTGGAAGAATGTCATGTAGACAAGAACCACTCTTGTTCTCGTTGAACCCAGAGGGCAGAACCAGGAGCAATGAGGTGCCCAGGGCAGAACAAGGGTCCTGTCAATGAGAGCTGCCCCAGAGTGGAAGCTGCCTGGGGAGGTAGTGAGCATCCCATCCTGGGAGGTCTAACAGCAGAAGCTGGAGGATGACATCTCATTGAGGATGTAGGGAAGACTCCTCTTCAGGTATGGGTTCCACTAACTATACTCTGGGTGTCTTCCGATGCTAAAATTCTGTGAGTCACCCTCTCTCACTGCTAGGCCTTTATGAATAGCTTCTCTCGGGCTGTGGCCTTGGAATACCAGTCCTCTGGAGTTATCATACAGGTTTGGGTGTGGGTGTCAGTGTGAATGTGCTTGTGTGATTGTTAGGGCCTGAAGAGATGGATGGGAAAGTCTGTGAGGAGCTCAGAGATGGGGGAGAGCTTGGGAAGAGGGCAAGGGGGCCAAGGTAAGTGGGATTGGTGAGAGGCAGTAGGTTTGGTGAGGTAGCAGGAGGGTGGAGGCAAAGATGGGTGACCAGCTAAAGGGGAGGAAGCTTTTGGGAAGTGGGTAGAGTGAGAGCTATGACCCTTCCATCTAGTCATCAACTTCTTTCTCCAGACTCTTACTCCTCTGGTAGTTTCCTGCAACATGAGCCAGATGCCACCCATAAAATGCTTGGTGAAGTCTTCAGATGACTTTGTCAGAGAAGCCTTGGATACCGTAGGCGTCTCTAACTTCACCTGGGGGTGTCTCCTACACTCTGTCCACGTAAGTGACTGGGGTGCCCATTGGGTTGAACTAATAGGGAAGGTGTCCAGACCAACTCCTGGCTTGAGGGCATGGCTAAGGAGGGAAGGAAGGATACTCTTACACGGCAGGAACTCTGCCAATCCCTTTACAAAGATCTCATATGATCCTCACAACAACACTGCCAATATAGGTGCTATTATTATCCTCATTTTCCCATTGAGGAAACTGAGTCAGACAGATGTTCAGTGACTTGTGTGGGGTCACACAGGCTGGATTTGAACTCAGGTATTCCAGACTCCAGGTTCAGTGCTCTAGCCATTATACCCTACGTGCACAGAGCTAGGTAGAATGTGGATCTTTGGGGTGTGTGGGTGTGTGTATTGGAGTGAGGGGGGATAATGGGTTTTTCTGAGGAAGAGCAATGGGGTTGTGGAAAGAATGGGAGGCATGAATGAAGTCAGATGTCTGCCCCAGGTGTAGTGTGATGGAGAGAACATTGGATTAGGATTCAAAAGACCTGGGCTGAAATCCTAGCCTTGCCATGTACTGGGCCCTCATCAGTCACCTTACCCAGGGTTTGCCTGGTCCGTAGGAAAGAGTACTGGATTAGGAAATTCCAGTCCTGCCTGTGAGGGCTTGAGGAAGGCACTGAATATCTCTGAGACTCAGATTCCTCATCTGTACAATGAGGTGGATGTCTCAGGGACCTCCCTTCCAGCTCTAAATCTGTGATTCTAAGACCTAAATCTCCAGAATTCAGTTTTTTTTCCACTTGTGAACTGAGAGTGGCTGTGATCAGGTGATCTCCATGGTCCCTCACAGCTCTGAGTCCTCCTTTTGGAGAAGATGAGCTCCTGGACCTGTGATTTCATAGGAGGTAGGGAACTCCTGGTGAGGACACTCCCTCTCCCAATGCAGCTTGTCTGCAGTCTAGAGTTGTTCAGTTGTCTGGGGCACTGAGAGGGTGCCACAGTCTGTCAGTATCAATGCTGGCCCATTGGCACCTTAGCTTCTCAGCCACATAGCTTTTGGAGGGCTGAGATATTCTGAGAAAGTCATCAGAGCAACCCCCCTCCTCCCTGTATCTCATACTGAGTCTTCAGGCCTTGAAGGAAATGCCTCCCACCTGATTTACAGATTGGAACCCATTCCCAGGTGCCAGTTGTCATACTGCTAGATAGGTCAATGGGAACTCACTTATCCAAAGCCCATCTGACCAATGCCCAAGACCTTGCCTTTATCTGGGGGGCGGGCTACTTTAGTTATAGGGCACATGACTCTCTAGAACTCGGTTGTCAGGAACCCAGCCAGTTCTATAAAATTCAACGATGCAGGATGTAGTTACCTAGAACCCACTGTGGGTAAACTTTGATGTTTAGGGCTCTTATCAACAGCCTAGAGTGCAGGTATCTGGAACTTGGTGGCTACAAGTCAACTCAGAAGAACTCTGTCCTTCCATATTGAGGTCACTGGTCCTTAGTTATTTGATATGTTGTTCTCTAGAAGTCGTTGGTCTAGAACAAAATCAAGAATGTCACAAGATCCCCAAAAAGAAACACCCTAGCTCCAAAATGTGTGCATGTGCATGCAAGCTTCTTCATCTTCTTCAAGAAGAACCCACTGGGTATTTACTCTAAACCTATTGGCTCTTATTCAACACAAAATTCTTATAACCTTGGTGCTCTGGTACTCTAAGTCCAAAGAAGATTAGAATTAGCAGATTGGCGATGCATGGACCACCTTCCCCCGATCCCCAGAAGGGGATGAACTCAGAGTGCATGACAAGATGTAAGGTTTAGGACATGGCTAGTGTGGGATTTTTCTCCACTTGAGTAGGCATACTGATTGTAAGGGCATTTTTTCCTCCCTTTTTAAACAGGAAAAGTGGGAAGGAGAGTTAATAGATTTAATTCAATTTTTTAAAAAAGGTTGGAATGATACATGGAGTTAACTAGAGAAGGGCAGGGTGACTGATGGAATTAAGTGATTGGAGCAAAAGACAGAAATACAAAAGGCAACAATAAGGTTGGTTCCTGAATGCTGACTTCTTAGAGATTAGGACATTAGATAAATGGGCTCTGGATAGGTGAGTTCCCATGGATATATCTAATATTAGGATGATGAACTGACTGCTAAGGAGTTTATGACTTGGTCTAGAGTTTGCCCAAGGAAGCAGAGAAATGGGTGAGCTTATTTTTTTTAAAAAGGAAATTGGGGTTAAGTGACTTGTTCAGGGTGACACAACTAGTAAGATCTGGAGTCACATTTGAACTCAGGTCCTCCTGACTCCACTGTCTATGTTCTCTTCACTGTGCCACCTAGCTGCCCCAGTGAGCCAGTTTAGAAAAGTTTACCAAATGTTGTTTTTATTTTTAAAGGAAACATATTTTTTTTATCATATACTCATAGACTATAGTTCTGGCAAGTATCTGCATGACCATTTTGAATGCAGTTGCTTCATTTTACAGAATATGAAGCTGAAACCCAGAAAGGGTATGAGTCAGCCATGTAATGGGGTTCCCAAAAAAGCTGATATTGAACCATGTAAAGTGGGGCAGTAGCTTCCAGGTACAAGGAGGTGGTAGTCCCAAATACTTCATGAGGAGGCCTGTGTTCAGTCCTGGGCACTATGGTTTAAGAAGGACATTAATGGGATGGAAAATTTCCAGTGGTGGGAAACCAGGACGATGAAGGGCTTCGCATGCAGATTTTACCATCAGCTGAGGGAACTGGTGGTACAGAATCTGGAGGAGACACAAGAGGATCATGATGGCTGTTTTGCAGTACTTGCATGTAGGGAGGGAATTAGCTATGTTCTTTGGCCTCAGAGGGCAGACCTGGGAGCAGAGGGGCTGGCGGTGGGGTGGGGCAAGGAGAAGAAGGGACTGAAAAGTGGCCAGTTTTGGCTTGAAATCAAGACAAACTTCCTGAGGATAAGAGCCATCCCAAAGGTCAACGGGTTGCCTTGAGAGGCGAGTTCCCCTTCCTTGGAAGTCTTGAGGCTGAGGCTGGAGAAGCATGTGCTGTGTCTTCTAGTGAAGATTCTGTTCCTGTATGGGATGGATTCAATGGCCTCCTGGGTAGACTAGAACCCTCGGGCCGTCTGACTCTTTCCCCTTCACAGAACTGTGCACCCGAGTCCCAGGGTTCTCGAGCACATAGGCTGAATTCTACTCATCCTGTACCTGCTGTGTGCAAAGCCTTGAAGTGAACAGACTGTACTCTACAGCATGTCAGATAATACCAAAGCGTTAGAAACAGTAGGGATATAATTTATACAATGTTAAATGAGGTTGATACTGTATATGCCAAAGGCTGCCTCCCAGACAGGTATTTGTTAGCAACATGAAGATTAGAACACAAGGTAACCTTTCTTAATTCATACATCATAGATACATGGGGGCCGCTAGGTGGAGCTGCGTGGGGTAGATCTCTGGGACTGGAGTCGGAAAGACTCATCTTTCTGAGTTCAAATTCAGCCTCAGACTCTTTCTAGGTTTGTGATTCTGCGCAAGTCATTTAACCCTGTTTGCCTCCGTTTCCTCATCTGGAGAAGGAAATGGCAAACCCCAAATGGGGTTACGATTTGGACACAATTGGAGAACAAATGAATAGATGAGAGGAAGGGGAGGAAGCATTTCTATAACATCCACTATGTGCTAAGTGCTTTACAAATATCTCATTTGATTCTCACGCCAACCCTGGGACGGAGGTGCTATTATTATCCGCATTTTACAGTTGGGGAAACTCTGGCAGATTGAGGTTAAGTGACTTGCCCAGGGTTCCGTAGTTAGTAAGTGTTTGAGACCAGATTTGATTTCAGGTCTTCCTTCCTTCCTTCCTTCCTTCCTTCCTTCCTTCCTTCCTTCCTTCCTTCCTTCCTTCCTTCCTTCCTTCCTTCCTTCCTGTATTTCTTTCTGTCTCTCTCTCTCTCTCTCTCTCTTTCTTCCTTCCTTCCTTCCTTCCTTCCTTCCTTCCTTCCTTCCTTCCTTCCTTCCTTTCTTCCTTCCTTCCTTCCTTCCTTTTCTTTCTTTCTTTCTTTCTTTCTTCTTTCTTTCTTTCTTTCTTTCTTTCTTTCTTTCTTTCTTTCTTTCTTTCTTTCTGTCTTGCTTTCTTTCTTTCTTTCTTTCTGTCTTGCTTTCTTTCTTTCTTTCTTTCTGTCTTGCTTTCTTTCTGTCTTTCCTTCTCTCTCTCTCTCTCTCTCTCTCTCTCTCTCTCTCTGTCTCTCTCTCTGTCTCTCTCTCTTTCTTTCTTTCTTTCTTTCTTTCTTTCTTTCTTTCTTTCTTTCTTTCTTTCTTTCTTTCCTTCTATCTTTTTAAGGCACTTGGGGTTAATCGACTTCCCCACGGTCACACAACGTAAGTGTCAAGTGTTTGGTCTCAGACCAGATTTGAACTCAGGTCCTTTTGATTTCAGACACTGTGCCACCTAGCTGCCCTAAATTCAGGTCTTTCTAACTCCAAGCCCAGCACTCTATGCACTGCATTACCAGCTGCCTCATCCTCAGCATTCTCTGCCCCCTGAGGCTCCACCTTCTCATCAATTGGTTCCTTCCACAACTTCCATTGTAAGGGGAAGGCCTAGGCAAGAGTTATTTTCAGCCCTCTCCAGGCTGCACTGCAGTCATCTGCATAGAACTTCCCCTACCTTTTCTCTTCCCCTTCTTTAGCTTCTTTTTAGCACTCCATTAGAAGCAAAGCTTCTTGAGCTAGGGATTGTCTTTGTTTCTGCTTGTATTTGTGTTTCCAGCACTTAGCACAATACCTGGCACATAGTAAGGTCTTAATAAATGCTTACTGGCTGACTAGCAGTATAATGTATAGCAGTCATGTGGAAGAATCTTGGACTATCAGAGGTGGAAGGAACACCTGAGAATAGAGAATATCAGAAGTATAAGGGACCTTAGAACAGAGAATGCAAGAGCTGGGAGGGACTTTGAACATGGAATGTGAGAGCTGGGACGGCTCTTAGAACAGGGAATGTGAGAGTTGAGAGGGCCTTAGAGATCATGTAGTCTAGAGATATCAGAACTCCTGGACAGAAAAACACCAAAATGCTCCCCAGACCACCTTAAAATGTAATTGGGAAATACTTATGAAGGTAAATACAACTGTGCTCCACGGCTAATGTTCCTAAGTCAGCAGTCATCTGCTGGGCTCTGTTTCTCCTGGAGGTGTCTGAGGAGGCCTTGAGGGGGCAGTGCCCCAGGCCCCAGTGCTCTGGGCCTGGGAGCCAGGCTGAGGCCAGGCTGCCTCCTGACCACTGTGCTCCCTCCTTTCCTCAGGGTTTGTTGCTATGGCCCCTGAACTCCAACTTCAAATTCATCATCCCGACTCTGATGTTCTTCTACTCTCTGTTCAATGCATCCAGAAGATCCTGAAGAAGTTGTGGGAAGGAGGGGGGCTCAATTGGAGGCCCTTTGTCGGGGGAGGGGTGATGACTGCTGCTGGTGGTGGGAAGAGGGGGGCAAACAGAGGGGTTTCCTCTGCTTGGCTCATCCCTCTGTCCTGCTTTCTAGGGTCCCTTTGAGGAGAAACCCTAGCCCTGAGAAGCTGTAGCTGTAACTTGTTATAATAAATTGTTTTCCCTTTAGCCAGCTATCTGTCTTATCAATAGCTGCATGTCCCAGCACACTCACTGCCATCCTGGTGCCACCGCAGCCCACACTCGCGCTGGGAGTCCCGGGACTGAACCCCACCTCCACCCCTCAACACTCGCAGGTCTGCTGAGTGGGGCCCAGGAGAGGCAGCCTGACCTCTGTTGCCTATGGACAGCCCTCCAGATACTGAAGGCATCCCAGAGAGCAGAAAGGGCAGGGGTGATGGGGGAGATGCAGGAGGATGCCTCCTCTCCTCCTTCTCCTCCTCCTCCTCCTCCTCCCTCCCTCCCTCCCTCCCTGCCAGCTCCCCACTCTTAGAAGTTGTCACAGACTCCAGGCTAGGGTGGAGGGGAGTTCATACACTGTGAAATTTACAGGCCCCAGGAATTCTGGTTCCCGTCTGGAGCTCAATCCCTTTTTTGCTCTGTAACCCTGGCCAAGTGACTTTCTGTTCCTAGTCTCATTTTCCCTTCTGTAAAATTAGGTGGGAGGGGATGGATTGTGATGAATTTCCCAAATTCCTTGCCAGCCCCTGGGACCAGTCCTCTTATAGTCTTTCTTAAGTCTGACATTCCAGGTCTTGGGTTCAAGCTGGGCCATTGCCCTCCACATGTGCCACTTTCATTTTTCCAATGGCATGGAAGCCAAGGCTCAGAGAGGGGAATGCATTTGACTAAAGTCACTCAGCAAACCCACCCAGGGAGGGGCAGAGGCAGGAAAGGTCTCAAGGCTCTCTGCCTTAGAACAAGCAGAGCGCCTTCGCCTCCTGCCACCCCCCCCCCATGCATGTCACAGCCCTCTCCCCCTGTACCCCTCCCCCCTGCACTTCCCCCACCACCACAGCTCCCTCCCCTCACCCCCCTCTGAACACCTCTAGCTGGAAGCTGGGAGGGGTGGCTCCTAGAGGGCAGAATTCGGCCCTCCCTCTTGGCTGCCTTTAGCTATCTCCCTTCCCCCTCCCCTTGAGGAAGAAAAACAAGGAAAGAAATCAAATTTCTGTCTCCTTCCCAGGGCCTCTGGGGACCCAGCAGGGAGTCACCAAATCCCGGAGTGTCAGGGCAGGAAGGGATCGCAAAGGTCGCCTGGCCAAATACTCTAGACAGATGGGGAAACGGAGACCAAGGGAAGGAGTCGGACCTAGGCCAGGGTCTTATAGTGAGGCAGAGTAGGGGGCAGGGCCCAAGTTCCCACTCCTAGCTCCGGGGCCAAGGGAGCTTGCCCACTTACCCAAGGCCAGAGACTGGGAAGAAGAGATTGGAGAAGGCCCTGCCTTCCCTCCATTGTCTGTAGGACTCCCTGAAACTCCCAGGATGGCGAGGATTGGCCCTGGAAGGCTTCTTAGAAGCAGCCAGTGTGGCAGCTCAGGTGTGGCAGGGTGTGTGAGGAGTTCAGCTGAGACCAGATGCCCCTTTTCACAAGCACCGAGTTCAAATCCTGCTTCTAACACTGATTAACTTTGTGACCTTGGACAACTCCCTAAGGGGACTGGTTTTCTTTATCAGTAAAAGGGCGTTGGCCATCTGGCCTCTGAGATCCCTTTCAGCTCTAAATCTTATCCTATAAACTCCTAGATATCTGAAACCTTTGAGGGAAGGAGAGGAGTAAGAGGGGAACCACTTCATTTCCTCTTCCCTAGACTGTTCCCTTCTCCTGGTATAGGATGTAAATGAGGTTCCTTCAGAAGGAGAGTCCTATGGAGGGGGACCTAAAGCAGCCAGTGGTAAGGCATAGGGCCATGTTTCCTGCTCAGACTGGGAGTCCTTGGAAGGGAAGGCCAAGCCTTCTTCCTTTTGCAGGGAGATTCTGCTAGCGGAACCTAGCTGCCTTGGGGTTCACACCCCTAACTTCTGGCCCAGCTCGACGTGGGAGAGAGGGCTTGGTGCCCCGACCTTGCCTCAGGGGCCTGCTTGGTGCCTCCCCACTTGCCATCCACCCCCACCTTCCAAAACAGAACTCAGCCTCAGTTGCTCGTTAAATAGAAACATATTTATTTTATCATCATACATTCCTTATTACATGAGCAGCCAGCGCAAGAAGACATTTAGAGGGAAGAGAGATGGAGGCTGGGCAGAGCAAGGCACAGCCTCCATTACTTCTATGGGACCTACCCTAACTCCGGAGCAGCCCTGGCTCCCAGCTCTGCCACTGGCTTGCTGTGTGACCTAGGGAGAAGTCCCTTTCCTCACTCTTGAGCCTCAGTTCTCCTGTCTCTAACATGAGGGAATAAAACTCCATGATCTGATGTATCTTCCCACCCTGATAGTCCATGCACTCAGTGTAGTGGCTGGCACGTAGTAGGTGCTTAATAAATGTTTATTGATTGATTATTGATCTAGGTCCTAACTTTCTAACGTTCACTTTCTATGTTTTGAGGTGCCTCCCAGCACTGACCTTCTCTGTTCTAAGTTTCCTCCCAATTCTGACATTTGGTGTTCTAAAAGTTCTCCCAGTTCTGATGGTCCATGTTCTAAAGGCCCTTCCAGCTCCAATATTCCACTTTCCTAGAGTTCTTCTAGCTATGACATTCTGTTCTGAGGACTCTCCCAGCTCTGACATCGCTTACTCTATGACCTGGTTTGAAACCCAGGGACTGAATCCATCCTTGGGGTCAGAATCTTTCTCAGCAGCAGATGTTAGGGGAAAGGGAGAAGACATAGGCTTCCAGGCTGGGACAGCAGTATCACAGGCAGGTTGTAGAATTCCAGGTGTGCTCAGGGCTGGGCATGAGGCAGAGCAGGGTGCCGAGGGCAGTGGCTGGGCAGGCAGGCAAGATCAGGCCTAGTGAGTCGGGCAAGAGGGAGGTGGAGGCTCAGACAGAAAGGTGGCCAAGGGATAGGAATGTCAGCAGAAAAAACTCAGTCCCTGGGAAGGGCAGGAGTCCCTTTCTCACTCTGCTCCAGGCCCCGAGACACAGCCAATAACTCATAATGAGCTGCTGCACCCTGGAGAGCCCTCACATCTAAGAGGGCAGCCACATGCTTCCTCCTTGGGAGAGATGAGGGGATATCATTGAGGTCTCAGAATCCTCACCATCCAACCCAGGTCCAGAACAATCATTCTATCCAGATATGGGGCTTGGAACTCTCCCAAAGGCAGTTCTAGAACCCAGAGACTCATATCGAGAACCCACATTCTTTCTCCAACTGTTTCTGGGGTTGACACCCCCAGCTTAATTCTCACCCTAGTTCAATCCCAGAGCCCTACCCCTAAACATATCTAGAGCCAATATTCTCCCCAAGTGCTGCAGGCTAGAGCCCATCAAATTCTGTAGTCCTCACCAGCCCAAAAGTCAACTATAGAAACCCCAAACACAGATCCATAACCCTAGGCATGGTCACAACACAGTTCTGGGAGCTTTATTCATATATCCAGCTCCAGAATCAGCCTCCCCCTGAACCAAGTTAATCCTGGAATCCTTATCTCTAGAGCCCAGAAGCCAGAGCTAGAACCCCCAGCTCTGAAACCCACCCAGAACAGGCCCCTGCAATACATCTCCACATACTGCACCAGGGGCCTTTGGTGCAGCTCCCCCACCAGGGCATAGGCACATATCAGAGTGAGTACTAAGGGGAGACACAGTGATGTGGGGCAGGGGAGAGAGATTATCAGGACAGAAGGAAGGAGAAAGATGGGGGGATATTGGAGGGGCACAGAGGGGGATAAAGATGAGACGAAATGATGGGACGTTACAGGGAAAGAGATGGGGAGACAGTAGGACAAAGGAGATGGGAAAATGAGAACAGGAAGAGATGTAAGGGGAGAGATTGGGTGATGGAAATGGGAGAGATATAAGGGAGATAGAGAGGAGGAGATATTTCAGAGATGGAGAAGGGCATGAGAGAGAGGAAATGTTGGGGGAGAGGGTGGGGAGGGGAAAGGAGAAGGAGAGGAAGAAGAAGAAGGAGGAGGAGGAGGAGAGGAGAAAGGAGAGAGTGAGAGAAGAGGAAGAAGAAGAAGAAGAGGAGGAGGAGGAGGAGAGAAAGAGGAGAGGAGAAAGAGGAGGCAAAGTGGGGGGAGGGAGGGAGGAGAGGGAGGAGGAGAAAGACAGAGAGAGAGAGAGAGAGAGAGAGAGAGAGAGAGAGAGAGAGAGAGAGAGAGACGGAGGGAGGATAGATATGGGGGGAGATTGGGTTAGACTAGTCACAGAGACCCAATTTTGGAAGAAGAGGAGAAGGGAGGAAGGGCAAAGGCACTAGGAGAAGAGGGGGATCCTTTGCCTCTTCAATTTTCTACCTTTCTCCCTGTCCATTTCCCAACCATCCACTCCCTCCCACCTGTGGACATGTCCATTCATACCTGGTAAGGCTGGTCATGCATTCTTCTGAGGGCCAAGGTCTGAGCTCCCAGGGTCCCTACAATGTCATCCAGAGCCTCAGAGATGGTCAGCTGCTTGTGACACATCACTTTGGAGAAATGGGGCTGGAATTGTCCAGAGAACGGAGAGATCAGAGTTCATCTGACTCAGAGCTCCCTTCAGGTCCCACCCAGGCCACTGAGTCCATAGGTAGAAGAACCAGGAATTCTGCCCCCTTCCAGCCTTAATGGGGGATCCCAGAGCCCATCACTGTCTTCATGAGGATGGGAGGGGTTGAGCACACACATGTAGCCAAAGCTGAAGCTCACCTAATTCATGCCCACCCATTCCACACAGAGTCCTACAAGGTCAAATCCATCCTGGAGCAGCAGGCCCAGGCACAGCCACAGGCCTCCATATTCCTGAGTATAGCAGTCAATACGCACCGGCAGCCTATGGGAGCTTCGGCCCAGACCCAGATTCTGCCCCCCCCTCCCCAAGCTGGGCCCTCTGTGTAAACATATCTCCTCCCTCCATTCTGCTCCCTCCCCTTTCTTTCCTCTCTTTCTTTGTCTTAGTCCAGTCTCTGGCTCGGCTGGACCTCGGCCTGATCCTAATGTGACCCTTGTCACAACCCCCAGGTCACCATTTTCTAGTCAGTTTGGGAGGGGGGCCAGAGGCTTCCTGAGACTGACCTGCAGTTCTTCAAAGAGCAGGTCAGCCAGGACGCGGTGGGAGAGGTGGGTGACATGGTCAAGAGCATTTGCAGCTGCCTCCCAAGCAGGCTCGCTCTCTGAGGGCCCCAGGTGGGACAGGCGCTCAGCTAGGGAGCTGTGGAGGAGAAACCAGGGCCCATCACTAGGTGGCCTTGGGTACCAGCTGGCTCCCTCGAAGTATTGGGTGGGCAGGCAGGCAGGAAGGGAAGTGTATCTCTCCACATTTGGAGGACGGGTTTCTGTGTCTTTGGACACTGTATCTCAGTGGTGGGCAGGTGGCATGGCTTTGGTCTCTGTGAGAGGTCTCTCCATATCTCTGATGGGAGGATGTCTCTGTCCTTGGAGGAATCTCTCTTTCTCTGGGTAGGCTTTCTAGTGGAGTTTCTCTGTCTCTGGAGTTCTCTTTGTGTGTCTGAGGGTCACTCTGTCTCTGGAGAGGTTTCTCTCAGAGAGTGGGGAGGAGTCTCTTTTGAAGTCTGTGTTCCTGAGGAGGATGTCTCTGTGTCTCTGGGAAGGATGTTTTTCTTGAGGTCAGAATGGGCGTCCCTTTCCATGTTTCCAGAAAAGGTATAGAGGGGCCCTTTCTGTGGCCCTTTTTCAGGGTGATAGATTTGGGGACAGGAAGGAAAGGACCTCAGAACATCTGGGATAGGGGCCGACTCCCCAATGACAAGTTGGGTCAACTCCCCATGGGGAGAACATTAGGTCATGCTGGGGCCCTTCTCTCCGTCCTCTCTAGGGTCTGGCTTACCGAAGAGGGGGGCCACAGCTCACTAAGGTAATTGTCTGACTGATATAAGTGTCACACGGCAGCCCTCGGATGCTTGGGTTCTCATGGAAGCTCTCTACCCACTGCTGGAAGCTGGAAGGTCAAGAGATGGAAGGAGAAGCTCATGTCAGGTGTCTCCTTTGCAGCCCACCCCTCCAGTTCTGAGCTCACTTCCTCCAGGAAGCCCTCCAGGTTTCACTCTCCCTCCTCTTTTGTCATTTTCTCACCTCCCACTCACTTCTCCACCCTCAGGCAATCTGATTTCCATCTTCACCACCTGATTGAAAGTGCCCTCTTCTGAGCCACCAGGAATTTCTCTCTTGCTAAATCCAATAACCTTTTCTCACTCTTCCTCCATCTCTCTGCTGCTTTGGACCCAGCCTATCGTCCTCTCCTCTGCATACTCTCTCCTCTAGGTTTTCAGGATGCAGTTCTCCCACCTGCTCCTCCTTCCACCTGAGAATAACTTGGCTGATCCCACTTCCCACCTTCCCTGCTCCCCCTAGCTAGGTGTCCCCCAGATAATAACCTCATTGCAAGGGCTCAGTGATCATCCCACATCCGAGATGACTCCCATATGTGGCCCACATTTGTCTGTCAAGCTCCGGGCTCACATCACCACTGTCTGCTGGACATTTCCATCTGGATGTCCCATAGCTGAGAATCCTAATAGAACCCATGATCTTTCCTCTCCAACCTACCCCTCCTCCTAAACCTCCCATTTCTACAATCTGTGCCTTGTATCCCCAGAGCCTGGGACAGTACCTGATACATAGCCCAGCTTCTGCAGGAAGTCCCTTCCCGACCCCATCCCACCTCTTCCCTCTGAGAGCACTTTCCATCTGTTTAGCATACATTTGTGCGTGCAACATTATTGGCTTGCTGTCTTCCAGATCGGAATATAAGCTCCCTGATGGCAAGAATTGGGAAGTGTTTGGGTTTTTCGAGTTTTTTTTTTTTGTATTCCCAGCCACTGGTCTGGTGCCTGGCTCAGTCATTCAATATATGCCTGGGCCACGACGTGAGCGCCACGGTGCATGGTGTATACTGGCAAGCTGGCCTCGATGTAGCCGGCCTGGCAGCCCATGGGCTTGGCGGCTGCCCACAGCATCCGCCTGGCTGGCAGCGACCTCTGCGCCCTGGCCGAGCACCTGGACATTGCAGCCAGCTTCTGCCTGCTGCCTGACATCCAATCTCCTGCTGAGCCAGACCCTAGCCCCTGGGCATAGTGAAGGAGCAGCGTTCCTCACCTGTGTCCCACCCCCACTGTGGTTCCCAAGGTCTTGTGTCCTTTGATGGCTCCTCTGGGAAGGTTTGGTAGAGGCCATCTCAGTGCTCCTAGATCTCGGTTCCAGGGGCCCTCCACTGGGTTGGGGGATGGGAAGGGCCTGTAAGCTGGAAGCTGCCTCACCCTCTATACTCTCACCACGTTTCAATAAAGTCTTTGGAAAGAGATGGCCGAGTGTTCTTGGGATGGAGGGATACAGTGGGAGGAGAGGGCACAGAGCACAGTCCCCAAAATCCCTGCCCATCATGTACAACCAATGCTGGTCACCAGGCATCGCTGTGGTTCCTTCCAGGATGCCAGGGTTCCTCCATGCCAGGTCTTAGGCTGGCCGGCCCCGCCCCGTTACCATTCCACCTGGGCGTTCCACCAGTCCTTCATTGCCAGGTGACCCCTCCCCCCTCAGACCTTAGGACCTGGGTGATCCTGTGGCCTTTCATCCTCTGGATTCTGTAGAGCTGAGCCTGCCCCTCACCAAGGCTGTCCTGAAGAACCTCCAGGTTGTCCTGTCCAGAATGGGGTCGTGGATGGAACTAGGTGGCTCAGCCTTCCAAATGCTAGGCACGGTGGCTGCAGCCTGGTGGCTTCTGCGGGTGGCCTGGTGGCTGGGCCATGCCCTGCTGGTCTATGGGCTACCCCAGGTTGGCCTGGGCCTTGGCATTTCTCTCAGGAAGCAAGGGGCCTGGGCAGGTGTGTGGGAGAAGGAGGGAGGAAAGGGGCCCAAGGGGGAGGGAAGGGGCAAGGGCTCTGATATAGGGGCCTGTCACCTGCTTCCTCAGAAGAGTCTGTGCACCATGGATGGAGGCCTCCAGGACCTGGATTCAAAATTCGTCAAGCTGCTTTGGACCCCATATGACCCCCCTGGGCAAGTCACTTCTGCTCTGGGCTTCACATTCCTTGTTTGTAAAATAAGTGTCTGACCAGGGGCCCAAGGTCTTCTGAACCTTGAATCTGATTGTGACATGGGTAATCCCCAGGAGGGCTTAGACTCGGGTGGCTTTTTGTTTTTGTAGTTTTTAACACTGGGGGCAGCTGCACTAAATGATTTCCAGAGTCTGGGAGGCTTTACATCTGAGATCCTCTGATCTGTATTGCATATGTATGGTGCTCCATTAGGACGCTAGGGCTGCAGGCCCCTGCTGCACGTTTCCCTTGTGCAGACTCATTTCCAGTTGAGTTCCACTGCAGAAACAGCTTAAAGTCCTTTTCAATTGCCTGGGCCAGGAGTAGAACTCAGAAGGAGGAGGTGGAGAAGAGGCTCTCTCCTGCCCCTTCCTGGGATCTCCCATTGGGTGGGTCCTCCAGAGGGTTCCCCCCAGACTCCAGCTCTCTCTTCTCACAGTGGTAACCGGGGCCACAAGTGGAATCGGCAGGAGCTATGCTCATGAGGTAAGTGGGGGCCTGGGCCAACTGAATCTGTCTTTAGTATACCTGGACATGGCCCCACATCTATTCCATTGCATTCCACATACATGGTCCCATGCATTCGGTGTTTTTCCATATGCTTTCTTCTATGTGCCCTGATCATTTTCTAGAGCCTCAGGACATGTGTTTGCAGGGGGATTCCTGTGTAAATACATATAAATGTAGTAATTAATGTTACATGTGAATGTATATACATAAATAGATACACACATACACAAAGATGAATAGATAATAGAAAGAGAAGTAGATAGGATAGATACAAAGACAGACAGACAAGTAAATCCATATTTGTCCTGAGTGTTTCTGCTCAGGGGTTCCTATGAATTCCCCACATCCTTCTTTGTCCTATGCACGCCTGCTTATTTGGATGGACCCTCTTGGTCTTCTGTAGGTTTGGGAGGTTCTGTGTGCCCACTCACTCAGTCTCCCATTCTCCTGTCTCCATACAGCTGGCCCGAAGAGGCCTCAACGTTGTACTGGTGAGCCGAGATCTCAGCAAGTTACGTCGGGAGGCAGAGGACATTGGTGAGGTCCGGACTAGAAAGGAGGGCCATGGGAGAGAAGTGAGGCTGGTCAAGGTTCCACAGTGGGATTTGGAACCCAAAGACGCAGGTTGGACACAGCTCTGCTAGACACGGGCTGTGTGTGAGCCTGAGCCAGTCAGTCCCATGTGTTCTCTGGGCCTTTCCTCATCTATATAATAAGGAGCAGCATTAAGCTTCTGTTTCTGAATTCTCTGAGTTTTCCTACAGAGAGACTCCATGGTAAGGAAACAAGAGTCATCCAGGTGGACTTCAGTGGAGGCTTAGAGATCTATGAGACAGTTGAGAGAGGCTTGGAGGGCCTAGACATCGGCATTCTAGGTACACACCCATTCCTCTTCCCTTCTCAGTCCTGCCCCCAGAATTCCTCTCCATCCCCTTGCTCTGTGGTACTGACCTGTTTTTTTCCAGTGAACAATGTTGGAGTAGCTCCCAAGATAATCCCCCAGAAGCTAATGGATGTGAAGAATGCAGGCAAGGTAGAGGAAGCTACATTATCCCCACCCCCCCGCCCAACTCATGCCCTTTTCCATTTCTCTCCATTTTTCCATCTCTTCTTCTCCCCTCCCTAACCCTGCCCTCTTTATCTGCCCCTTCCTTCATTGCCCCATCTTCCCTCCTATCTCACCACTCGCACCTGCCCAACCTTTCCAACAGGCAGAAAGTGCTTTCTAAATTTAAATCAGGTGAGAAATGTGAGCTCCCCTTGCTTTTGTGGCCATAAGAATAATCAATGTTGAGAAAATGTTGCCTTAAAATTGACAATTTGTTCCAGTTTCAAGTCTATTTGTCTTTCTATGTATTTACAAATGTGGTTTGATTTGTTTTAATTGGGCCTTGGGTCAAGCTTGGGGGGAGGGATTTGAGTGCTTAGGGAAATTTTCCTAGAGGAGATGGAACTTGATGGGGAGGAGGCGGGGGGGGAGCCTTGAAGGTTGAGAAAGACAATAATGTCTCAGCAAACTCCAACCTGAGAATTCATGGCCAGGTTGCTTTAGGGGGAAGTGAGAGACTCTGGGGCCCATGAAAAATGAAAGGTATCCTCTGTCTTCCCAGAGTTTCACAGACATGATGAATTGTAACATGCTGTCAATGGTTCAGGTAAGACTGAGGCAGAAGAGACAGGAAACATCATTGGCAGGGGATGGAAGGGAGTGGGGAGGGATATGGGGAGAATTCAGCAGTATGCCAAAGGTGGATCATTGGGTAGATTTAGCCTTTGCTTCTTCCTCCACAGATGACCCGGATCATCCTGCCTCAGATGGTAGCCAGGTAGGGGCCCAGGCATCCCTTTCTCCCCATCTCTAGAGCCTGCCTTCCCCTCCATACAGACCTCCTGGCCTATCTCACACACACCCCCCCCCTGAGACACTCATTTACCTTTCATTTGGCCATTCTCAGTTTTCTTCTCCAACTCTGCAGGGGACGAGGAGTCATCATCAACATATCCTCTATGGCTGGCAGACAGCCTTCCCCATTCTTGGCATTATATGGGGCTACTAAGGTAAATGGGTCCCAGACCCTTTCAAGTTACCAGGAAGAAGAAAGAGGTTCAGAGATGGGGATGGAATGAACAGAGTGTCCCATGTGGAGCTGAGAGCAGTGGGTGGTGGGAGTGCCCCCTCTACCCCTGATTCCCTCAAAGTCATTGGGCAACCAGCTCTCTCAGTTTCAGTTCTAGTGTATATAAAACCAGAGAGTAGATACTAAGCCCTTCACCCCTATTCACCCACTACCATGGGTTCAGTAATTTCATAATGGGGGCCTCACAGAGTAATAAAATGAAACCAGCCAAAGTCTGAGTGCCCCTTACCAAGTGCGGCCCCAGGAGCCTCCTTGGACATAGCAATGGAAGCTGAGGTTCACTTTTGCCTTTTGGCACTGACAAAGCTTGCCACATGAGGGAAGGACAGAGAGTTCATTAAGCAAATATTAATCTCTCAGTTCTGTGATAAGCACTGGGGATATTGCTACAAGCAAAATAAACAATCCTTGCCCTAGGCTTGGGGAATGGCGGGGGGTCATCATTTTGAAATCCAGAAAGTCCTGAGTAAGGCCAGGAGAGGAATAAAAGGGAGTCTAGGCATCTCCACCAAAAGGAGACTCCAGCTGGAACTGGCCAGTAAGATCAGGGAAACCCTTGCAGAGGAATATTCCATGGTGAGCAGGCAGCAAGGTTGGAAGGATGCTCTAGAGTGAGGAGGTCCCAGGTCCTGAGGAAAGTGTCTAGAGCAGATAGCAAGAAGAGAAGATTTTGAGGTCCAGAAGTTTAAGAACAGGGCTATGAGGGGAGTGAGATATTTAGGAAGTACAGGAATTATTGGAGGGACTGGGGTGCTTGGCCTAGAAGTGTCTTCAAGCACATGACAGTATGTTGGGTGGAAGAAGCTTTCATTCTGCTGGGACACAGAGGATGCTTTACATTTTTTTAATAGCAATAAGGAGCCGTTAAAAGTTTTCTGAGGAGGACTGATGTAGACAGATCTGTGCATAAGCAAAATGATCCTCACTAAATTTGAAGGATAGATGGGTAGAGAGAAAGAGTGCACCTAGGAACACTGTGAGGAGGCTGTTCTGATGAACTAAACAGGTGGTGGTGAGAGCACAAACCAGTAGTGGCCCTAGAAAGAGAGGAGGGGATAGGAAAGGTACCAGGGATATGGACTCCACAATACCTGGTCACTGACTGGATCTTAGCAGGGGAAAGAGGGAAGGAGCAGAGCTAACCCTAAGGTTCTTATCAGAGGAGAATGGTTGCATGGGGTACTAAGGTCATAAAGAAGCATGGGGTAAAGGAAAAAGGTCGTCTTGGTTCTGGATGTGCTCCAGGTGGAGGCAACGGGCAGGAAGCTCACGGTGAGGCCAGGGCTAAAGGTTGTACTCTGAGAGTCATCAGCTTTGAGGTGTAGTAAAACCATGGGAGGGAAGGGAGATTGGCTCTGTTCCATTCTCTCTTTGGTGTTTACCACATCAAGATCTGTTGAAGGAATGGGTGTGTCTGGCAA
Organism: Phascolarctos cinereus; assembly: GCF_003287225.1. Lineage (NCBI taxonomy): Eukaryota > Metazoa > Chordata > Mammalia > Diprotodontia > Phascolarctidae > Phascolarctos > Phascolarctos cinereus. The sequence continues at coordinate 412,404,280 of NW_027556098.1, forward strand.
GACAGAAGTAACTGCAGGTGAGGGAGATTGTGAGAGCTGTCTCCAAGTATTTGAAGGGCTGTCATATGGAAAAGGGATTCGACTTTTTTGTTGAGGGTAGATCCAGGGATAATGGTAGAAGTTGCAGAGGCAAATCTAGGCTTGGGGCAGCTGGGGCACAGTGGATAGAGCATTAGGCCTGAAGTCAGGAAGACCTGAGTTCATATCTGGCCTCAGACACTGGCTGTGTGACCATGGGCGAGTCACTTAACCCTGTTTGCCTCAGTTTCCTCATCTGTAATAAGCTGGAGAAGGAAGTGGCAAACCACTCCAGTGTCTCTGCCAAGAAAACCCCAAAATGGGCTCATGAAGAGTTGGACATGACTGAAACACTCAATAACAATAAATATAGACATGATATCAAGAAACTTCCTAACTATCAGAGCTTAAAAAAGTAGAATGAGTTTCCTTTCAGGGTAGTAGTTTGCCCCTCACTAAAAGTGGAACTGGGTGACCACTGGTCAGTTGCATTAGAAGGGATTCCTCAGGTGTGGATGGACTAGATGCCTTCTAGATGGCATGCCTTGAGCTTGAGGATTCTGGGATTCTGTAACATCCACATGTTTGTGGAAGCCCTTTCCTCTCTGAGATTCTTTGTTCTGTATCCTAAAGTCCCTCCGGTTCTGGCAGTCTATAATCTAGGTACTTTCCAGCTTTAATGTGTGTTCTAAGTCTCCTCAGCTCTGACAGTCTTGTTCTAGGCTACCATCACTCTCTTACCCTCATCCCACCTGAGCTCTGATATTCCATATTCTAAGGGCCTCTCATGTTTCATGTGCTATTTTCTCAGTTCTGATGTTTTGTGTTCTAAGGACACTATCAAATCTGACATTCCCTTCTTTAAGGACTCTCCCAGCTCACACTTACTCTGCTCTAAAGCCATCCCTAATATTCTCTGTTGAGGCTCCTCCTGCTCTGATATTCTTTATTCTAAGGACCCTTCTGGCTCTGTTATTCTCTGTTCTGGCCTGACATTGCATGTTCTAAGGTCCCTCTTAGTTTTTTTAACCTTGTAAAATTTAATATAAATACACTGTTGTCTTCTTTTAAGTTTGTGTCTTGGTCTTCCTGAACCATAGTCAAGGTTTTTTTTTTTTTTTGTTGTTATTTGTTGTGTGTTCATTTTTCCAGCCTACTTCTTGACTTTAAACTTGACATCAAAGTTGGGTTCTGTTCTTCTGGGGGTAGAGAGGCGCTGTCCAAGCTTTAGGGTTTTTTGTTCTCTGTTTCAGAGCTTGTCGTGAGAGTCTCTAAATTTTCGTTTCTTTCAAGGTGGTATGATCTGGGGAGAGGTGTGGTCACTGCTTTCTTGATCTGCTCTCTGGGCTTGACCCAGGAAGGGCTCCTGCTCCCCTACAGCCACCACTCTGGAACTGTGACCAGGTCCCCAATTCTCCTGCAGCCACAAGCACTACCCTCTCTTTGCCTTGGAACTGTGACCAAGGTCCCTACTCCCTTGTGACTGACCACCAGCACTCCTATCCACTCTAGAACTGCTACCCAGAACTGTGAATGGCCATAGAGTTGCCAATCACCCAGTGCCACCCAAAGGTCCCTTGTAATGTGTTTCTGACATTTGTGCCACCCCCTTACCATCTGTGTGCTGAGAGCTCCAAAGCTGCCACTGTCTGCAATCAGCTGCAAGACCCACCATTGGGTGCCCCTGTCACACTCTGGGCCTTTATCCACCCCGAGGTTCCAGACCTTTCCTGTTGACCTCCTAAGTTGTCTTAAGCTGGAATAATGTCTTCCTGTGACCTTCTGTTGGCTTTGCTGCTCCAAAATTTGATTTGAGGCAATATTTTAAAGTTGTTTGGCAGGAAATGTTGGGAGAGTTCAGCTGGTCCCTGGTCTATAACTCTACTATCTTGACCACTCCCTCCTAGTTCTGGCATGCTATGCTCTAAGGCCTCTGTCCCTCACACACTCTGTTCTAAAGTCCCTCCCAGCTCTGTCATTTCCTATTCTAATGTACCCCTCTCAGTATTCCCTGTTCTAAAATCCTCAATCTGTACATTTCCTCCTCCCAGCTCTAACATTCTCTATTCTGAGCCCTGAGCTGACCCCCAGAGACCTCTCACTCTACCATATCCTTTATCATGAGGCTCCAGAATTCCTTTGGCCAGAAGCCTTTCTTGTCACCCCAGGAAAGGAAACTGTGTCCAAAGGAAGAAGGTGGTCACAGAGTGCCAGCAGGGCTGCAGCAAGACAGGTCTTGCCAAAATAACCTTATCTTCTTTAGGGCAGGTGCAAAACTAGCACAGATCAAGGGATTCAATAGATAGCATTTACCTGGGTCTCACCCAGGTGTTTGATAATATATCTCATGATGTTGTGGAAAAGAGAGAGATGTGGCTAGATGGTAGCTTGATTGAGGCCACTAGGGGCGCCAAGTGCACAGAGTGCTAGGTCTGGAACTCAGAGCCTTACTAGCTATGTGACTCTTGGCAAGTCACTTAATCTCTTTGCCTCAGTGTCTTCACCTGTAAAATGGGGATAATAATATTACCTACCTCCAAGGGTTGTTTTGAGGATCAAATGAGAAGATAATTGTAAAGCACTTAGTGAAATGCCTGAAACATAGTAAGCATAAAAAAATGCTAACTATTGTAAGTATTAAGTGCAGGAGTCTCAAACTAGAATGACCAGATCAAGAGTTAATCATTTATAGTTTGTAATATCAACTTGGAAAGAGGTCTCCTGGAGTGCCAGAAGGATCTGTGCTTGGGCCTTTGCTAAGTGTTTTTTTTAAATCATTGACTTGATGAAGGCACAGATGAAATGTTTATTCAAATATGCAGTGACCCAAAGTTGGGAGGGAAAGGAGAAGGGAATGTGTTTTATAGTGCCCACTATGTGTTAGGCACTGTGCTAAGTACTCTACAAAGATTATCTCAATTTGTCCTCACAACAACTTGGGAAGTTGTGCTTTATGCATATTTATAGATGAGGAAACTGAGGCAGATAGAGTTGAAGTGACCTGGCCAGGTCACACAGCTAGGAAGTGTGTGAAGCTGCATTTGAAGCCAGGTCCTTCTGCCTCCAGTGTTCTCTCCAGGTTACTGCCACCCCACCCCCCAACAAGAATGGATGACAGAGCCAGGAAGTGAAGGGATCATGACAGGCTGGGTGGCAGCTAATAAGATGAAACTATAGGGATGAATGTAACTTTACATTAGGTGCACAAATCCAGTTTTTTGGTTGGACAACAGTTTATCTGAAAAAGACTGGAGGTTTCAATGGATTGCAAGCTCAGTATCTAGTATCACTGTGATAGCAGCCAAAAAGCTAACTAGATCTTGGGCTCCAGGAAGAAGCTGGTGATGAGTCGCACTCTCTGTACTCTCTGGCAGGACCACATCAAGACTCTTGCATTCAACTGTGAGCACTGCCCTTTAGAAGAAAACTGATAGTAAAACATGCCAAAGAAATGCAAGCAGGATAGTGAGGGGCTCGAGGATGCCATAAGAGGCCTGTTCACCAAACTGGGAAACTTCTTCTGAGCCTCTCAGATGCTTGGCTCCCTACCCACACCTCTCCCTCAAAAAAACCCCCAAAACCAACCTGGCCTTCTGTTGATTTTGATGAGGTTTATTTGGGAATATGGGCACTAGGTGGTGCCATAGTGCACAGAGGGCTTGGCCTGGAGTCAGGAAGACATCTTCCTGAGTTCGAATCTGGCCTCAGACACTAGCTGTGGGACCCTGGGCAAGTCACTACCCTTTGCCTGTTTCCTCATTTGTAAAATGAGCTGGAGAAGGAATGGCAAACTGCTTCAGTATCTTTGCCAAGAGAACCCCAAAATGAGGTCATGAAGAATTAGACAAGATTAAAAAATAACTCAACAACAAATATTTAGGGATTTATTTTCTCTCTAGATTGAATAGAAGCTCCTTGAGCCTGTGTGAGCAGTAGCAAGAAGGCCAATCCCACTGGTTTCTAGTATGTGTGGCATAGATAGGAGACTACATAGTGCAGTGGGTAGAGTGCTGTACCCAGAGTCAGAGAAACCTGGGCAAGAACATGGGCAAGAAATAAGCTGTTGAATTGTTTCAGTTGTGCCCAACTCTTTGTGACCTCATGTGGAGGGGTCCTTCAGGCAGGGAAGGCTTCCTAGAAGAGTCAGGGTGGGAAGGAGCTAGCCAATCTGGTCCAGAAACATTGTGGAAAAGCTGAGAGAGGTCAAAGAGCCCTGGGGGCCAGGGTGGTCAGGAAAGACTTCCTAGAAAGGAGAAATCTGACCCAGACTTTGAATGACACAGGAAATTGTCAAGGTCAGTGGAAAAATTCCTCTATTGTTTCAGGAACCATAGGGCAGCTAGGTGGCACACTACAGTGCCTGGAGTCAGGAAGACTCATCTTCCTAATTCAAATCTGGCCTCAACACTTACTAGCTATGTGACCCTGGGTAAGTCACTTAACCCTATTGGCCTCAGTTTCCTTATGTGTAAAGTGAATTGGAGAAGGAAATGGCAAATCACTCCAGTATCTTTGCCATTTTGCGGCAAGTTTTGTCAATCAGTCATTTTAGTAGTGTCCCACACTTTGTGACCAAGAGGGTGAAGAAGAGTTGGATGTGACTGAAATGACTGAATGACAAAGTTTGGGAATTGTCCCTGAAGAGAGGCCAATGTTAGGCTGTGCCACAGTTTAGGTGGAACATTGATGAGCTGGAGAAGGTGCTGATGGGAACCAGCAGGACCTTGAATCTGGTCTGATACAAACTCCCTCTTTGGTGTTTCTAACCTTCATAGCCAGGCTTGCAACTCCCTTCCCAGCATTGTTACTCATGAGCACAGTAGGATCAGAAATGGAGAGCTAGAAGAGCCCTCAGAGGCTGTCCCTCATTTTACATGTGAGGAAACTGAGACCCAGAGAAAAGAAGTAACTCACCCATGATCATCCAGCTAGTAGCAAGTAGTATGGTGGGATTTAATCATTGCTCTAAACCTGGAGGGGCCTCAGAGATCATTTAGTCCAACTGTCCTCACTTTACAGAGAGAAAACTGAGGCCTGGGGAGCTTAAGTGACTTACCCATGGTCACACAAGTGGTTCAGAAATAGGATTTGAGGCCAGCCTGAATCCAGCCCTCTTGCTGCTACTATGTGTCTCCTATCTGTACTATGCATGCTAGAGCCCAGCAGAATTGACTTTCCTGCTGCTGCCCAGAGAGGACAATGTACTCCCCACCCCACCCCCACCTGCCTCTATTTCTGTCCTGCTCTCCCTACTCACCTCCAGCTTTTAGAATCTCCAGCTTCCTCCAAAGCTCAGCTCAATTGCCACTGTCTACTTGAGGCTTCCTGATCATTCACACTGCCCCAGGTGCTTCACCTATCAATTACTTGGTACAGTCACTGTATTTGTATAAGACTTGAAGGTTTGCAATGTACTTTAAAAATATCCCATTTGATGCTCACAATAAGTTGGGAGGTGGTGACTATTATTATGCCCATTTATAGATGTGGAATTTGAGGCCAACAGAGACAGAGGTTAAGTGACTTGCCCAGGGTCACACAGCCAGTATTTGTCTAAGGCAGGCTTTGCACTCCGATTTTCTTGAAGCCAGATCCAGCACTCTGTCATTGGGCCACTAGCTGCATATGTTTGATATGTATACATATGGACACATGTTTCTCAGGATAGGATGGAAGCCTCTGGAGGGCAGGGATTGTTTTGGTTGTTTTTGTTTTGTGTTGTTTGGCTTTCTGTTTTTATCTTATGTTTAGTGCCTAGAAGAACCCCTGCAGAGAGTGGGCTATTAAATACTTCTTAGCTGTTTGATTGGTCTATAGAACCAGGCATATTTAGCCAGGAGAAGAAAAGGCTTCATGCAGGACTTGGGAACTCTCCTCCAGGACTTGGAAGAATGTCATGTAGACAAGAACCAGTCTTGTTCTCGTTGAACCCAGAGGGCAGAACCAGGAGCAATGAGGTGCTCAGGGCAGAACAAGGGTCCTGTCAATGAGAGCTGCCCCAGAGTGGAGGCTGCCTGGGGAGGTAGTGAGCATCCCATCTTGGGAGGTCTTCCAGCAGAAGCTGGAGGACTACTTCTCATTGAGGGTGTAGTGAAGATTCCTCTTCAGGGGTGGGTTCCACTAACTGTACTCTGGGTCCCTTCTGATGCTAAAATTCTGTGATTCACCCTCTCTCACTGCTAGGCCTTTATGAATAGCTTCTCTCGGGCTGTGGCCTTGGAATACCGGTCCTCTGGAGTCATCATACAGGTATGGGTGTGGGTGTGAGTGTGAATGTGCTTGTGTGATTGTTAGGGCCTGAAGAGATGGATGGGAAAGTCTGTGAGGAGCTCAGAGATGGGGGAGAGCTTGGGAAGAGGGCAAGGGGGCCAAGGTAAGTGGGATTGGTGAGAGGCAGCAGGTTTGGTGAGGTAGCAGAAGGGTGGGGGTAAATATGGCTGACCAGCTATTAGGGGAGGAAGCCCTTTGGGAGGTGGGCAGAGTGAGAACTATGACCCTTCCATCTAGTCATCAACTCCTTTCTCCAGACTCTTACTCCTCTGGTAGTTTCCAGTAACATGAGCCAGATGCCACCCACAAAATTCTTGGTGAAGTCTTCAGATGACTTTGTCAGAGAAGCCTTGGACACCGTAGGCGTCTCTAACTTCACCTGGGGGTGTTTCCTACACTCTGTCCACGTAAGTGACTGGGGTGCCCATTGGGTTGAACTAATAGGGAAGGTGTCCAGACCAACTCCTGGCGTGATGGGTTGGCTAAGGAGGGAAGGAAGGATACTCTTACATGCCAGGAACTCTGCTAACCCCTTTACAAAGATCTCATATGGTACTCACAACAACCCTGACAAGATAGGTGCTGTTATTATCCTCATTTTCCAGTTGAGGAAACTGAGTCAGAGAGATGTTCAGTGGCCTTTGTGGGGTCACACAGGCTGGATTTGAACTCAGGTATTCCAGACTCCAGGTCAGTGCTCTAGCCATTTATCCTATCTGTACACACCTGGGTAGAAGGTGATCCTTGGGGGTATGTGTGGTGTGTGTATTGGGTGAGGGGGTAATGGGTTTTTTGAGCAAGCATGGGGTTGTGAAAGAATGGGAGGCATGAATGAAGTCAGATGTCTTCCCCAGTTATAGTGTCATGGAAGGAACATTGGATTTGGATTCAAAAGACCTGGGCTGAAATCCTAGCCTTGCCATGTACTGGACCCTCATCAGTCACCTTGCCCAGGGTTTGTCTGGTACACAGGAAAGAATACTGGATTAGGAAATTCCAGTCCTGGCTGTGAGGGCTTGAGGAAGGCACTGAATATCTCTGAGACTCAGTTCCCTCATCTGTACAATGAGGTGGATGGCTCAGGGACCTCCTTCCAGCTCTAAATCTGTGATTCTAGACCTAAATCTGCAGAATTCATTTTTTTTCCACTTGTGAACTGAGAGTGGCTTCGATTAGGTGACCTCCATGGTCACTCACAGCTCTGAGTTCTCCTTTAGGAGAGGATGAGCTCCTGGGCCTGTGACTTCATAGGAGGTACGGAATTCCTGGTGAGGACCTTCCCTCTCCCAATACAGCTTGTCTGCAGCCTAGAGTTGTTGAGTTGCCTGGGGCACTGAGAGGGTTCCACAGCCTGTCTGTCAATGCTGTCCCATTGGCCCCTCAGCCTCTCAGCCACATAGCTTGTGGAGGGCTCAGATGTTCTGAGAAAGTCATCAGAGCAACCCCCCTCCTCCCTGGGTCTGATACTAAGTCTTGAGGCCTTGAAGGAAATGCCTCCCACCAGATTTACAGATTGGAACCCATTCCCAGGTGCCAGTTGTCATAATTCTAGATAGGTCAATGGGAACTCACTTATCCAAAGCCCATCTGACCAAACGCCTAAGACCTTGGCTTTTTTTGAGGGGGGGTCTTCAGTTATAGGGCGCATGACTCTCTAGAACTCGGTTGTCAGGAATGCAGCCAGTTCTATAAAATTCAATGATGCAGGATGTAGTTACCTAGAACCCACTGTGGGTAACTTTGATGTTTAGGGCTCTTATCAACAGCCTAGAATGCAGATATGTGGAACTTGGTGTCTACAAGTCAACTCAGAAGAACTCTGTCCTTCCAAATTGAGGTTACTGGGCTTTAGTTATTTGATATGCTGTTCTCTAGAAGTCGTTGGTCCAGAACAAAATCAAGAATGTGACAAGACCCCGAAAAAGAAACACCCTAGCTCCAAAATGTGTGCATGTGCATGCAAGCTTCTTAATCTTCTTCAAGGAGAACACACTGGGTATTTACTCTAAACCTATTGCTCTTATTCAACACAAAATTCTTACAACCTTGCTGCTGTGGTACTCTAAGTCCAAAGAAGATTAGAATTAACAGGTTGGAGATGCATGGACCACCTTCCCCCGATCCCCAGAAGGGGATGAACTCAGAGTGCAGACCAAGACCTAAGGTTTAGGACATGGCCAGTGTGGGATTTTTTTCCACTTGACTAGGCATACTGATTGCAAGGGCATTTTTTCCTTCTTTTTGAAACAGGAAAAGTGGGAAGGAGAGGAAATAGATTTAATTTAATTTTTTAAAAAAGATTAGAAGGGCACTGGAGTTAACTAGAGAAGGGCAGGGTGACTGATGGAATTAAGTGACTGGAGCAAAAGACAGAAATACAAAAGGCAACAATAAGGTTGGTTCCTGAATGCTGACTTCTTAGAGATTAGGACATTAGATAAATGGACTCTGGATAGGTGAGTTCCCACGGTTCCATCTAAAATTAGGGTGATGAACTGACTGCTAAGGAGTTTATCACTTTGTCTAGAGTTTGCCCAAGGATGCAGAGAGATGGGTGAGCTTATTTTTTTTTAAAAAGGAAATTGGAGTTAAGTGACTTGCTCAGGGTGACACAACTAGTAAGATCTGGAGTCACATTTGAACTCAGGTCCTCCTGACTCCAGTGTTGATGTTCTCTTCACTGTGCCACCTAGCTGCCCCAGTGAGCCATTTTAGATGTTTTTATTTTTAAAGGAAACATAATTTTTATCATATACTCATAGACTACAGTGCTGGCAAGTTATCTGCATGACCACTTTGAATCCAGTTGCTTCATTTTACAGAATAGGAAGCTGAAACCCAGAAAGGGTATCAGTCAGCCATGTAATGGGGTGCCCCAAAAAGCTGATATTGAACCATGTAAAGTGGGGCAGTAGCTCTCAGGAATAAGGAGGTGGTAGTCCCACATACTTCATGAGGAGGCCTGTGTTCAGTCCTGGGCACCATGGTTTAAGATGGACATTAATGGGATGGAAAATTTCCAGTGGTGGGAAACCAGGACAGAGGAGGGCTTGGTATCCAGAGTATACCATCAGCTGAGGGCATTGGTGGTACGGAATCTGGAGAAGACACAAGAGGATCATGATGGCTGTTTTGCAGTACTTGCATGTAGGGAGGGAATTAGCTTTGTTCTTTGGCCTCAGAGGGCAGACCTGGGAGCAGAGGGGCTGGCAGTGGGGTGGGGCAAGGGGAAGAAGGGACTGAAAAGTGGCCAGTTTTGGCTTGAGATCAAGGCAAACTTCCTGAGGATAAGAGCTGTTGCAAAGGTCACCGGGTTGCCTTGAGAGTCGAGTTCCCCTTCCTTGGAGGTCTTGAGGCTGAGGCTGGAGGAGCATGTGCTGGGTGTCTTCTAGTGAGTATTCTGTTCCTGTGTGGGATGGATTCAATGGCCTCCTGGGTAGACTAGAACCCCCGGGCCATCTGACTCTTTCCCCTTCACAGAACTGTGCACCCCAGTCCCAGGGTTCTCGAGCACAGAGGGTGAATTCTATTTATCCAGTACCTGCTGTGTGCGAAGCCTTGAAGTGAACAGAGTGTACTCTACAGCATGTCAGATAATACCAAAGCGTTAGAAACAGTAGGGACATAATTTATACAATGTTAAATGAGGTTGATACTGTATATGCCAGAGGCTGCCTCCCAGACAGGTATTTGTTAGCAACATGAAGATTAGAACACAAGGTAACCTCTCTTAATTCATACAGGAGAAATACATGGGGGTAAATTCAGCCTCAGACTCTTAGTAGGTGTGTGATTCTGGGCAAGTCACTTAACCCTGTTTGCCTCAGTTTCCTCATCTGGAGAAGGAAATGGGAAACCCCAAATGGGGTTACGATTGGGACACAATTGGACCAGAAATGAGTAGATGAGAGGAAGGGGAGGAAGCATTGCTATAACAACAACTATGTACTAAGCCCTTTACAAATATCTCATTTGATTCTCACGCCAACCGTGGGAGGGAGGTGCTGTTATTATCCCCATTTTACAGGTGGGGAAACTCTGGCAGGTTGAGGTTAAGTGACTTGCCCAGGGTTTCATAGTTAGTAAGTGTTTGAGAACAGATTTGAATTCAGGTCTTTCTTCCTTCCTTCCTTCCTTCCTTCCTTCCTTCCTTCCTTCCTTCCTTCCTTCCTTCCTTCCTTTCTCTCTTTCTCTCTCTCTTTCTCTCTCTCTCTCTCTCTCTCTCTCTCTCTCTCTCTCTCTCTCTCTCTCTCTCTCTCTCTCTCTCTCGCTTTTTAAGGCAGCTGGGGTTAAGCGACTTGCCCAGGGTCACACAGCATAATTGTCAAGTGTTTGGTGTGAGGCCAGATTTGAGCTCAGGTCCTTTTGATTTCAGATACTGTGCCACCTAGCTGCCCCAAATTCAGGTCTTTCTAACTCCAAGCCCAGCACTCTATCCACTGCATTACCAGCTGCCTCATCCTCAGCATTCTCTGCCCTGTGAGGCTTCACCTCCTGATTGATTGGTTCCTTCCAGAACTTCCATTGTAAGGGGAAGGCCCAGGCAACAGTTATTTTCAGCCCTCTCCAGGCTGCATTGCAGTCATCTGCATAGAACTTCCCCTACCTTTTCTCTTCCCATTTTTCAGCTTCTTTTTAGCACTCCATTAGAAGCAAAGCTTCTTGAGCTAGGGATTGTCTTTGTTTCTGCTTGTATTTGTGTTTCCAGCACTTAGCACAATACCTGGCACATAGTAAGGTCTTAATAAATGCTTACTGGCTGACTGGCAGTATAATATATAGCACTCATGTGGAAGAATCTTGGACTATCAGAGGTGGAAGGAACACCTGAGAATAGAGAATATCAGAACTATAAGGGACCTTAGAACAGGGAATGTCAGAACTGGGAGGGCCCTTAGAGCAGGAAATGTCAGAGCTGGGAGGGCCTTAGAGATCATGTGGTCTAGAGATATCAGAACTCCTGGACTGAAAAACACCAAAGTGCTGCCCAAACCAGATTAAAATATAATTGGGAAATACTTATGAAGGTAAATACACTCTGCTTCATGGCAAATATTCAAAAGTCAGCAGTCATCTGCTGGGCTCTGTTTCTTCTTGGAGGTGTCTGAGGAAGCCATGATGGGGGAGTGCCCTAGGCCCCAGTTCTCTGGGCCTGGGAGCCAGGCTGAGGCCAGGTTGCCTCCTGACCATTGTGCTCCCTACTTTCCTCAGAGCTTGTTGCTGTGGCCCCTGACCTCCAACTTCACATTCAGCACCCCGATTTAAAGTTCTTCTACTCTCTGTTCAATGCATCCAGAAGATCCTGAAAAAGTTGTGGAAGGAGGTGGGGCTCAATTGGAGGCCCTTTGTTGGGGATGGGCAGGGACTGCTGTTGGTGGGAAGAGGGGGGCAAACAGAGGGGTTTCCTCTGCTTGGCTCATCCCTCTGTCCTGCTTTCTAGTCCCTTTGAGGAGAAACCCAGCCCTGAGCGCCATAGCTGTAACTTGTTATAATAAATTGTTTTCTCTTTAGCCAGCTATCTGTCTTATCAATAGCTGCATGGCCCAGCACACTCACCACATCCTGGTGCCACCGCAGCCACAGTCGCCTGGGAGTCCTGGGTCTGAACCCCACCTCCACCCCTATCACTCGCAGGTCTGCTGAGTGGGGCCCAGGAGAGGCAGCCTGACCTCTGTTGCCCATGGGCACCCTCCAGATACTGAAATCCAGAGAGCAGAAAGGGCAGGGGTGATGGGGGAATGGAGGAGGCTCCTCCTCTCTCCTCCTCTTCCTCCTCCTCGTCTTCCTCCTTCTCCTTCTCTCCTCCCCCTCATCCTCCCTCTCTCCCTCCCAGCTCCCCACTCTCAGAAGTTGTCACAGACTCCAGGCTAGGGTGGAGGGGAGTTCATACACTGTGAAATTTACAGGCCCCAGGAGTTCTGGTTCCCGTCTGGAGCTCAATCCCTTTTTTGCTCTGTAACCCTGGCCAAGTGACTTTCTGTTCCTAGTCTCATTTTCCCTTCTGTAAAATTAGGTGGGAGGGCATGGATTTTGATGAATCTCCAAAATTCCTTGCCAGCCCCTGGGACCAGTCCCCTTACAATCTTCCTTAGGTCTGACATTCTGGGTCTTGGGTTCAAGCAGGGCCATTGCCCTCGATATGTGCCACTTTCATTTTTCCAATGGCATGGAAGCCAAGGCTCAGAGAGGGGAATGCATTTGCCCAAAGGCACTCAGCAAACCCACCCAGGGAGGGGCAGAGGCAGGAAAGGTCTCAAGGCTCTCTGCCTTAGAACAAGCAGAGCGCCTTCGCCTCCTGCCACCCCCCATGTATGTCACAGCCCTCTCCCCCTGTACCTCCCCCCTGCACTTCCCCCACCACCACAGCTCCCTCCCCTCACCCCTCTCTGAACACTTCTAGCTGGAAGCTGGGAGGGCTGGCTCCCAGAGGGCAGAATTTGGCCCTCCCTCTTGGCTGCCTTTAGCTATCTCCCTTCCCCTTCCCCTTGAGGAAGAAAAACAAGGAAAGAAATCATATTCCTGTCTCTGTCCCAGGGCCTCTGGGGACCCAGCAGGGAGTCACCAAATCCCGGAGTGTCAGGGCAGGAAGGGATGGCAAAGGTTGACTTGGCCAAATCCTCTAGACAGATGGGGAAACGGAGACCAAGGGAATGAGTCGGACCTAGGCCAGGGCCTCATAGTGAGGCAGAGTAGGGGCAGGGCCCAACTTCCCACTCCTAGCTCTGGGGCCAAGGGAACTTACCCACTTACCCAAGGCTAGAGACTGGGAAGAAGAGATTGGAGAAGGCCCTGCCTTCCCTTCATTGTCTGTAGGACTCCCTGAAACTCCCATGCTGGCGGAGATTGGCCCTGGAAGCTTTCTTGGAAGCAGCCAGTGTGGCAGCTCAGGTGTGGCAGGGTGTGTGATGAGTTCAGCTGAGACCAGATGCCCCTTTTCACGAGCACCGAGTTCAAGTCCTGCTTCTAACACTCATTAACTTTGTGACCTTGGACAACTCCCTACACTCCTGGGAACTGGTTTTCTTTTGCTGTGAAAAGGAGTTGACAATCTGGCCTCTGAGATCCCTTTCGGCTCTAAATCTTATCCTATATATCCTAGATATTTGAAACCTTTGAGGGAAGGAGAGGAGTAAGAGGGGAACCCCTTCATTTCCTCTTCCCCACACTGTTCCCTTCTTCTGATATAGGATGTAAATGAGGTTCCTTCAGAAAGGAGCGTCATATGGGGGGGGACTTAAAGCAGCCAGTGGTAAGGCATAGGGCCATGTTTCCTGCTCAGACTGGGAGTCCTTGGAAGGGAAGGCCAAGCCTTCTCCTTTTGCAGGGAGATTCCTGCTAGGGGACCCTAGCCACCTTGGGGTTCATACCCCTAACTTGTGCCCCAGCTCGATGTGGGAGAGAGGGCTTGGTGCCCCGACCTTGCCTCAGGGGCCTGCTTGGTGCCTCCCCACTTGCCATCCACCCCTACCTCCCAAAACAGAACTCAGCCTCAGTTGCTCGTTAAGTAGAAACGTATTTATTTTATAATCATACATTCCTTATTATATGAGGAGCCACCCCAAGAAGAAGTTTAGAGGGAAGAGAGATGGAGATGGGGCAGAGCAAGGCACAGCCTCCATTACTTCTATGGGACCTACCCTAACTCCGGAGCAGCCCTGGCTCCCAACTCTGCCACTGGCTTGCTGTGTGACCTAGGGAGAAGTCCCTTTCCTCACTCTTGAGCCTCAGTTCTCCTGTCTCTAACATGAGGGAATAAAACTCCATGATCTGATGTATCTTCCCACCCTGATAGTCCATGCACTCAGTGTAGTGGCTGGCACGTAGTAGGTGCTTAATAAATGTTTTGATTGATTATTGATCTAGGTCCTAACTTTCTAACGTTCACTTTCTATGTTTTGAGGTGCCTCCCAGCACTGACCTTCTCTGTTCTAAGTTTCCTCCCAATTCTGACATTTGGTGTTCTAAAAGTTCTCCCAGTTCTGATGGTCCATGTTCTAAAGGCCCTTCCAGCTCCAATATTCCACTTTCCTAGAGTTCTTCTAGCTATGACATTCTGTTCTGAGGACTCTCCCAGCTCTGACATCACTTACTCTATGACCTGGTTTGAAACCCAGGGACTGAATCCATCCTTGGGGTCAGAATCTTTCTCAGCAGCAGATGTTAGGGGAAAGGGAGAAGACATAGGCTTCCAGGCTGGGACAGCAGTATCACAGGCAGGTTGTAGAATTCCAGGTGTGCTCAGGCTGGGCATGAGGCAGAGCAGGGTGCCGAGGGCAGTGGCTGGGCAGGCAGGCAAGATCAGGCCTAGTGAGTCGGGCAAGAGGGAGGGGGAGGCTCAGACAGAAAGGTGGCCAAGGGATAGGAATGTCAGCAGAAAAACTCAGTCCCTGGGAAGGGCAGGAGTCCCTTTCTCACTCTGCTCCAGGCCCCGAGACACAGCCAATAACTCATAATGAGCTGCTGCACCCTGGAGAGCCCTCACATCTAAGAGGGCAGCCACATGCTTCCTCCTTGGGAGAGATGAGGGGATATCATTGAGGTCTCAGAATCCTCACCATCCAACCCAGGTCCAGAACAATCATTCTATCCAGATATGGGGCTTGGAACTCTCCAAAGGCAGTTCTAGAACCCAGAGACTCATATCGAGAACCCACATTCTTTCTCCAACTGTTTCTGGGGTTGACACCCCCAGCTTAATTCTCACCCTAGTTCAATCCAGAGCCCTACCCCTAAACATATCTAGAGCCAATATTCTCCCCAAGTGCTGCAGGCTAGAGCCCATCAAATTCTGTAGTCCTCACCAGCCCAAAAGTCAACTATAGAAACCCAAACACAGATCCATAACCTAGGCATGGTCACAACACAGTTCTGGGAGCTTTATTCATATATCCAGCTCCAGAATCAGCCTCCCCCTGAACCAAGTTAATCCTGGAATCCTTATCTCTAGAGCCCAGAAGCCAGAGCTAGAACCCCCAGCTCTGAAACCCACCCAGAACAGCCCCTGCAATACATCTGCACATACTGCACCAGGGCCTTTGGTGCAGCTCCCCCACCAGGGCATAGGCACATATCAGAGTGAGTACTAAGGGGAGACACAGTGATGTGGGGCAGGGGAGAGAGATCAGGACAGAAGGAAGGAGAAAGATGGGGGGATATTGGAGGGCACAGAGGGATAAAGATGAGACGAAATGATGGGACGTTACAGGGAAAGAGATGGGGAGACAGTAGGACAAAGGAGATGGGGAAAATGAGAACAGGAAGAGATGTAAGGGGAGAGATTGGGTGATGGAAATGGGAGAGATATAAGGGAGATAGAGAGGAGGAGATATTTCAGAGATGGAGAAGGGCATGAGAGAGAGGAAATATTGGGGGAGAGGGTGGGGAGGGGAAAGAAGGAGAAGAAGGAGAAGAAGAAGAAGAAGAAGAAGAAGAAGAAGAAGGGGAGGAGGAGGAGGAGGAGAGAAAGAGGAGAGGAGAAAGAGCAGGGGGGAGGGAGGGAGAGGGAGAGGAGAGAGGAAAGACAGAGACAGAGAGAGAGAGAGAGGGAGGATAGATATGGGGGTAGATTGGGCTAGATTAGTCACAGAGACCCAATTTTGGAAGGAGAGGAGAAGGAAGGAAGGGCAAAGGCACCAGAAGAAGGGGGGGGGAATGCTTTTCCCCTTCTATTTTCTGCCTTTCTCCCTGTTCATTGTCCAATCATCCCCTCCCTCCCACCTGTGGACATGTCCATTCATACCTGATAAGGCTGGTCATGCATTCTTCGTAGGGCCAAGGCTTGAGCTCCCAGGGTCCCTACAATGCCATCCAGAACCTCAGAGCTGGTCAGCTACTTGTGGCACATCACTTTGGAGAAGTGGGACTGGAATTGTCCAGAGAAAGGAGAGATCAGAGTTCATCTGACTCAGAGCTCCCTTCAGGTGCCACCCACGACATTGAGTCCATAGGTAGAAGAACCAGGAATTCTGCCCCCTTCCAGCCTTGATAGGCGGATCCCAGAGCCCATCACTGTCTTCATGAGGGTGGGAGGGGTTGAGCACACACATGTAGCCAAAGCTGAAACTCACCTAATTGATGCCCACCGATTCCACACAGAGTCACAGACTTAGGCACAAAAGCAGCTATAATGTCATACCCACCCTGGACCAGCAGGCCCAGGCACAGCCACAGGCCTCCATATTCCTGAGTATAGCAGTCAATAGGCAGTGGCAGCCTGTGGGAGCTTAGGCCCAGACCCATGTTGTGCCTTCCCCCTCCCCAAGCTGGACCTTCTGTGTAAACATCGATCTCCTCCCTCCATTCTTCTGTGTCCCCTTTCTTTCTTCTCTTCCTTTGTCTTAGTCCAGTTTCTGGCTCAGCTGGACCTCGGCCTGATCCTGATGTGACCCTTGTCACAACCCCCAGGTCCCCATTTTCTAGTCAGTTTGGGAGGGGGGCCAGAGGCTTCCTGAGACTGACCTGCAGTTCTTGAAAGAGCAGGTCAGCCAGGACGCGGTGGCAGAGGTGGATGACATGGTCAAGAGCATTTGCAGCTGCCTCCCGAGCAGGCTCGCTCTCTGAGGGCCCCAGCCAGGACAGATGGTCAGCTAGGGAGCTGTGGGGGAGAAGCCAGGGCTCATCACTAGCTGACCTTGGGTCCCAGCTGGCTCCCTCCACATATTAGGTGGGCAGGCAGGAAGGGAAGTGTACCTCTCCACATTTGGAGGATGGGTTTCTGTGTCTTTGGACACTGTATCTCAGTGGTGGGCAGGTGGCATGGCGTTGGTCTCTGTGAGAGGTCTCTCCATATCTCTGATGGGAAGGTGTCTCTGTCCTTGGAGGAATCTCTCTGTCTTTGGGTCGTCTTTCTAGTGGAGTTTCTCTGTCTCTGGAGTTCTCTTTGTGTGTCTGAGGGTCACTCTGTCTCTGGAGAGGTTTCTCTCAGAGTGTAGGGAGGGGTCTCTTTTGAAGTCTGTGTCCCTGAGGAGGATGTCTCTGTGTCTCTGGGAAGGATGTTTTTCTTGAGGCCAGTATGGACGTCCCTTTCCGTGTCTCCAGAGGAAGTGTAGATGGGCTCTTTCTGTGGCCCTTTCCCAGGAGGATAGAGTTGGGGAGAGGAAGGAAAGGACCTCAGAACATCTGGGATAGGGACAGAGTCCCCGAAGAAAGAATGGGCCAACTCACCATGGAGAGAACATTAGGTCATGCTGGGGCCCTTCTCTCCGTCCTCTCTAGGGTCTGGCTTACCAAAGAGGGGGGCCACAGTTCACCAAGGTAGTTGTCCGGCTGATACAACTGTCACTTGGCAGCCCTCAGATGCTTGGATTCTCATGGAAGTGCTCTACCCACTGCTGGAAGCTGGAAGGTCAAGAGACAGAAGGAGAAGCTCATGTCAGGTGTCTCCTTTGCAGCCCACCCCTCAAGTTCTGAACTCACCTCCTCCAGGAAGCCCTCCAGGTTTCACTCTCCCTCATGTTTTATTACTTTCTCACCTCACAGTTACTTCTTCACCCTCAGGCAATCTGATTTCCATGTTTACCACCTGACTGAAAGTGCCCTCTTCTGAGCCACCAGGAATTTCTCTCTTGCTAAATCCAATCACTTTTCCTCACTCTTCCTGCATCTCTGTGCTGCTTTGGACTGAGCCTACCATCCTCTCCCCTGAATACTCTCTCCTCTAGGTTTTCAGCATGCAGTTCTCCCACCTGCTCCTCCTTCCACCTGATAATAACTTGGCTGATTCTGCTTCATGCCTTTTCTGCTCCCCCTAGCTAGGATCATCCCACATCCCAGATGACTCCCATATCTGGCCCACATTTGTCTGCCAAGCTCCGGGCTCACATCACCACTGTCTGCTGGACATTTCCATCTGGATGTGCCATGGCTGAGAATCCTAACAGAACCCATGATCTTTCCTCTCCAACCTACCCCCCTCCTAAACCTCCCATTTCTACAATCTATGCCTCCATCTTTCCAGTTCCAAGTTTGCAATCTCAGAGTCCTCATGGACTCTTCGCTGTCCCATATCCAACTTCTTCCCACATCTTGTTGATTCATTGTATCCTGAGCACCTGTCCCCTTCACTCTACTCACCAGCCTCATTCAAGCTCCCAGCCCTTCTCTTCAGTCCTATTGCACTGGTCTCCTATTTGGTCTCCCCTTGACAATCCACCCTCCACAACCTGCCAAAGTGATCTCATGAAAGTACAGTCCTGACCACGTCACTCTGCCGCTGCTCAAGAGTCTTCCGTGACTCCCTAATCACCCTAAGAATCAAAATGTTCTACTTGGTATTTCACCTTCCAGTCTACTTTTCCTGTTTAATTTCACATCACTACCTCTCACGCACTCTATTCCAGACAAATTGACATGCCTGC
This sequence comes from Phascolarctos cinereus, assembly GCF_003287225.1. NCBI lineage: Eukaryota > Metazoa > Chordata > Mammalia > Diprotodontia > Phascolarctidae > Phascolarctos > Phascolarctos cinereus. The sequence continues at coordinate 412,422,924 of NW_027556098.1, forward strand.
TGTTCCCATTCTTTCTCCTACCTTTACATTGACTGTCTCTCATACCTGGAATACACTCCCTCAGCACTTGGATGTTTAATTCAGATGCCATCTCCCACTTGGGACCTGTGATGATCCTCCCCTCTCCCAATTTGTTAGGTCTCCCTCCCTTCTGAAATTCCTTTGAAATTGCATCCCCCTTTCAAAATTAAACAATCAAATAATTTTTAAAATCATCTGTTTACATACTATATCTCTGAAGGAGAAGGTAAACTCCTTGTGGGAAGGGCCTTTTTCTGGTCCCTGTAACCCCAGACCATGGTACAGTACCTGATACATAGTTCTCTCCCCACCCTATCCCACCTCTTCCATCTGAGACCACCTTCCATCTCTTTAGCATACATCTTGTATGTGCAACGTTATTGGCTTACTGTCTTCCAGATTGGAAAATAAGCTCCCTGAAGGCAAGAACCGGGAAGTGTACGGGTTTTTTGATTCTTTTCTTTGTATTCCCAGCCACTGGTCTGGTGCCTGGCACAATCATTCAATAAATGCCTGGCTGACTCAAATAGTAAGAGCTTAATCAATGCTGGGTTGAATTGAATCCTAGACTAAGTTGAAAAAAAGGGATGACCTGTGTCATGGGCAGGGTATTCCACTAAACCCGGGGTGGGGGAGGTCCAAAGACTCAAAGAGTTTCTGCCTCAAGGAGCTCATGTGCTTTGGGAGAAACAGTATTTACATGTCAGTCAATCCTTCCACCAGCATTGCCTAAGCACTGTGACCCAGTGCTAGGAGCTGCGGAGACAGACAGAAATGAATCCAGTTCTTGCTCTGAAGGAGCTTACATTCTGCAAAGGAAACAAAGTGTACCCAGAGAAGCAAAAGCACT